>NW_021834496.1:45000-47562 GCF_006345805.1 Octopus sinensis
TGTAAAACAATGTGTCGGGAGTACAATTGTTGAAATGGGAATTTCTGACTTTTGAAGAAAAAAATATACATGGAAAGAGAAGAGATGGTCATGGCTAGAACGCCTTTTATCATAATTCTGATCACTCGCAACTTACACGAAGTCAAACAACAACAGCAACAAAAAATAAACTTATTTTGCTGTAGAATTTAATCATGCGAGTTTAGTATTTCTGAAAATGCAAAACCATCAGAAGCGCTATCTATTATTGTATCTTTCTCCTTTGTCTATTTGCGGTTTCGTCCTCTCAAGAGCCTAATTCTTTCCTACCATCTGGCGTGTTTTCACTGGGGGTGATAATCTAGCAATTACGAACCACTTTTCTAAAGACTCTCACAAAATAACTCGTTCACAGTGGTCCATATTACAAGAGATGTTTCGGTTCTTTACGTTTAAGAACGTAAAACAACGAAACATTATCGTAGAACATTTAATCCGACGCTCTCATCATTTCACCAATTCATCACTGGAATAGTTTGTTTTGTTTGTTTTTTTTTGTTTTTTTTATATCAACTCCGAACAAACAAGAAAAAGAAAAGGAAAGTTGCTGTCGACGGGCATTGAAATCACAACGCCGGACTTAATTACTAGAAAAAAAAACATTCTATGCAACCCTCACATAACACTGTCAGTTGATTACGATTTAATTTGTACTTGTATGTGTTTTTACACTCTAGCTATTTGTTGACTACGGACATCGTATATCTTTTAGACCAATGGGTTTTTTTATGAGTTTCTCTATCACAAATATGTTTATCTATTTATTATATACGTATCAAGATCTCTGTTGTATATACATGATAGAAATTAAGCAGTTATACATTCTCTGTTTATTTTTTGTATACATCTTTGTATAAACGTCTACAATTTGGTTGTTTGAATGAGAAAATGAGTAAATATTAATTCTATTTTTCTAATATATAATATTGAACTTACTACGTTTATATGAAAAAAAAACTTTATACGCTTAAGTATATTTGTATAAATATCGGCTCTATTTTTTTCTTTTTGCTTTTCGATTATATGGACGCCATTTTTGTTGTAGTTGTTTGTTATGTTTTTTTTTCTCTATAACATTTAATATGTGTTATTAAGAGCTGATGTTTGTTCGTGTATTAAATGCAGATTTAGACAGAAGTGAATTTACGCATAAACAAACGTATTCACACACACAGAATCTTACTCACACATACACACACATACACAAATACATGTGTGTCTATATTTGCGTATGTATACACACACACACGCACATATTTATGCATATATATGTATATATGCATGTGTGCTTGGTGTGTGTGTGTGTGTACATCGTTTGTTTGGGCTTGTACTTTTCAATGTGACAGAACTCGATACAAACTTGCAGAGTAAACGTGAAAAGCGTTTTACACACATATATATATATGCGTGTGTGTGTGTGTGTGTGTGTGTGTGTGTGTGTCTGTGTCTGTGTCTGTGTGTGTGTGTGTGTGTGTGTGTGTGTGTTTGTGTGTGTACAGGCTATGAACTATCAGAATCGTTGCCACGCCGGATGAAGTGTCGAGGGAATTTCGTCCATCTTTACGTTCTTCTGAGTTTAAATGCCGCAAGGGTCGTCTTTGCCTTTCATCCTTTCGGGGTCGATGAAATAAGTACCAGTTGAGCTCTAGGACCCATGCAATTATCTTACTCCTATCCAAAATTTCAACTGTGTGGCTATAATAGAAAGGATAATATATATATATTTATATAAAGACAGACACATAGATAGATAGAAGATAGATAGATAGATAGATAGAAGATAGATAGATAGATAGATAGATAGATAGAAGATAGATAGATAGATAGATAGATAGATTAGATAGATATAGATAGATAATAGATAGAAGATAGATAGATAGATAGATAAATAGATAGATGCACATATATGTGGTATGTATGTATGTATATACATTCATGCATATATTCACAGCCACGTGCATTATACTCAGACATCAAAAATTCATCACGAAGAATACCTTGCATACAATCATACAAACACATATACACACACATATTCGTGCGTGTATATATGCGTAAGGCACAAATCTTTTAGATCTATTGGCTCTTTTTTATGTTGCAGAAGTCTCACCGATTTCTGGTGACGAGGCGAGGCGATTTGATTTCAAATTACATAGAAATTACATAGAGTAGAAATAGATACTGCAAGTCATCCCGTCAGACCCTTTAAAAATTCCACCGATTTATCACCCTGAATTTCAATGGATGCTTGGATATTTTTTTATCGACCTTCAAAGGCTGCTGGGCAAAGCTGACATCGGTCGCACTTTTGACTCAGGAATTCAGACAGACGAGAGGAAAATTCCGTGAAGCATTCTCGCCTAAACTCTAACAGCTCCGCCACTTCGCAGCCCTTTTTTCGACAAAAGCAACAACCACCATTACTACTACTACAACTCATATTACGACTAATACTACTACCACTGCTACTACTACCATTCCTACAACTACAACAACAAGTATTTCTACGCCAACATTAAAAAT
>NW_021834497.1:0-20000 GCF_006345805.1 Octopus sinensis
AAACACTTAACCAAGATGCCGTACAGCGGGACTGAACCTAAAATAACGTGGTGGCGAAATGAACTTCTTAACGACACATCCATTCCTGCATCTATTTGTACATATGAGATGGCATCAAAAGGTTCCCGTATTAGTTATCTATATATATAAAAAATGATGTTTGTGTGTGTGTGTGTGTGTGTGTGTGTGTGTGTGTGTGTGTGTGTGTGTGCATGCGTGTAGTACGTATACATTTCTACAGTTTTCCAGCGTTTCGACCAAATTTTACACACACATTACTCATGTGCCAAGGATGGTCATGCACTATAACAGTTTGCCCAAGCTCCCGCGTAAAGCGAGAAACCGTGAAAAAACTGCTTTTTGCACGGGCTTTTCTCTGATCGATTGAATCGGGAGAATGTGAATTTTTGAAGAGCCCAAGCCTTCTGAAGTTTCTTATTTCTTTACTGCCGACAAGGGGCTGAACATAGAGGGGACAAACAAGGACAGACAAACGGATTAAGTCTATTATATCAACCCCAGTGCGTAACTGGTACTTAATGTATCGGCCCCGAAAGGATGAAAGGCAAAGTCGACCTCGGAGGAATTTGAACTCAGAACGTAAAGACAGACGAAATACCTATTTGTTTACTACCCACAAGGGGCTAAAGACAGAGAGGACAAACAAGGACAGACAAACAGATTAAGTCGATTATATCAACCCCAGTGCGTAACTGGTACTTAATGTATCGACCCCGAAAGGATGAAAGGCAAAGTCGACCTCGGAGGAATTTGAACTCAGAACGTAAGCACGGACGAAATACGGCTACGCATTTCGCCCGGCGTGCTAACGATTCTGCCAGCTCGTCGCCTTAATGAAGTTTCTATGCAGATCATTTGTTATGTTGGAACATAGGAACATATGAAAATCTGGATGTAAGGGCTGTAAGTTTTTCATCAATTGCCCAATTCACATCTACTAGGCAGCTGATCTCTGCAACGATGCATGACGTTTTTCTCCCTGTCCCATACAACCATATCTCACTTAACACGCTATTGGTAATATGTAACCAAATACTACTTGTTGCATGGTCAGGCCTTAGGCGACTAAAATGCAACCCCATCAAAACTGTTTGGTAAAGAAGATGGTTTTCATTAAATATATCCCGCAGGATGGAAAGAAAACCCATTAAAAGATGAAGGAACTCAGTAGAGTCAACAGCCCTCTAACAACTGGAAGTAAAGGATTCCTAGTCTTTGTTTCGACACCTCAGTAGGTGAAGGAATCGACGACATCACACCTGTCTCATAGCGAAGATGGAGATCTTGATCTTGCTTGTTTCTGGTCTACTTAGCTTTGTATGTGAGGGTCTTATTGGTGTTGTGCTGCAAGCCGTCATTGACTTCAAGTTTCGGCACGGGCACTGCTGACGACCATTGTCCTTAACAACTAGGACAAGATAATTTGCCAGCCATGGTCATATTTGTCTACGAGATGATAGCCACCATGAACGTATATATAACTGGTCATCATTAATAAATCACACAAATACCAACCACCGAACAAGTTCGAACGTTACAGTTCACTCGTTAATATAGGTAGGGAGGTCATGAACGTCACCACTTTTAGTTCCATAATAAGTCATGCATATGTAAGAAACAGTTATTAGAGTCAGAAAAATAATGGCCATAAAGGAGAGAAAGAACCAATTAGTCAGATAAATTGGTTCACATCGGGGTCTTTATAGACTGGAATTAAAGGTCCTTTATTGCTTCTATGAAAGTTACGCTGATTTAGAATTAATTCAGTCGACATTTATATAGACTGTTATTATTTTGCTTCAAGGAGAGCGAAAATATGATGTTGCCAGAAACCAGTGTTTTATTTAAGAGCACCAAATCAATCAAACAAAACAAATATAGAATTTGCTTAAAATCCAATCGATCGCTTTCAATAAGTTAATGAAGAGCAGCAAAGTGCGGTAACAGAGCGATAACACGTGATAACAAGTGTTCTCGGAAAGAAATTAAACTGCATGAATTATATTTAATGACATGGATCCTATGTACGTATGTATGTATGTATGTATGTATGTATGTATGTATGTATGTATGTATGTATGTATGCATGCATGCATGCATGTATGTATGTATGTATGTATGTATGTATGTATGTATGTATGTGTGTATGTATGTATATATGTGTGTATGTATGTATGTATGTATGTATGTATGTATGTTGTATATAATATAATATATATATATATATAATATATATATATATATAATATATATATATATATATATATATATATATATATATATAATATATATATATATATATATATATACGTATATGTATGTATATATATGAATATATATATATATATAAACATATACATACATACACACACACACGCACACACACACGTATGCACACACACACACATATATATGTGTGTGCATACGTGTGTGTGTGTGTCTGTGTGTGTGAGTGTGTGTGTGCGCGTGCGTGTGTGTATGTATGTATATGTTTATATATATATATATATTCATATATATATACATATACGTATATAATATATATATATATATATATATATATTACACATATGTATATATAGATAGCAACTCATATACAAACATATATTCATTCATACATCCATTCATGCATTCATGCATACGTACATGCATGCCTCATACAGATATACCTCATCACACACACATACATATGTACATACATATATACATACAAACATGCATACCTTATGCATACCTATCTCATACACACGTATATACATACATCATAGCACATACATACATACGTACAAACATATACACATACCTCATGCATACATACTTCATACACGGATATATATGTATATATATATATATATATATATATATATATATATATATAATATATATATATATATATATATATATATAATATATATATACATATATTATAACTACATGCATAAAAACAGACATGCATACCTCATACATACCTCATACACATATACATACACCATACATATATGCATTCATGCATACATACATACATGCATTCATGCGTGCATACATACATGCATACCTCATACATACGTACCTTATACATATATATATACATCATACATACGTCATGCATGCATAGGTACATACATACATGCATACACATACATACATGTTGTTGGCACTCCTTCGCTTACGACGACGAGGGTTCCAGTTGATCCGATCAACGGAACAGCCTGCTCGTAAAATTAGCGTACAAGTGGCTGAGCACTCCACAAACACGTGTACCCTTAACATAGTTCTCGGGGAGATTCAGCATGACACAGAGCGTGACAAGGCTGGCCCTTTGAAATACAGGTTCAACAGAAACAGGAAGAAAGAGTGAGAGAAAGTTGTGGTGAAAGAGTACAGCAGGGTTCGCCACCATCTCCTGCCGGAGCCTCGTGGAGCTTTAGGTGTTTTCGCTCAATAAACACTCGCAACGCCCGGTCTGGGGATCGAAACTGCGATCCTACGACCGCAAGTCCGCTGCCCTAACCACTGGGCCATTGCGCCTCCACACATACAAACATACATGCATACATACATGCATACACATACATACATGCATACATACATGCATACAAATACATACATACATTCATGCGTACATACATATATATATACATACATACATACATACATACATACATACATATTGATTTTGATTCGATTAACTATTGCACGTATCTACGTGCTAACAAAAGCCTAATTGTACTGTTTAACTATTTAACGAGGTAAACATCATATAGGAAAAAAATAAACAAAACAAAAGACAAAACAAAACAAGAAAAACAAACAAAAATAAGAAACAAAATAAAACCACACAAATAACAAAGGCAAAAAAAAAAAAACAAACAGTGCGGTCTTCATTTATGAATGGCGGTGATATCCAAGTTTTATTTAATAAGAGAATGTTATTAAATGTTTAAGAGATTATTGGAAAAAGAATAAAATGTAATTTTCATTCCCATTTACTATTTATTTCAGGTTGTGAATTTGGGACGAATACTAAAATCCAGAAGATAGGTAATTTGATGCACACATACTATTAGTATCTAATTTCTATTGCTTGATACAAAACGTACTGAAAATTTTATGCGTTGTTCTAGAAAATGGAATGCTTCGTAGCCATAATTACGAGTAGAAGCTATCATTAAAATGGAAGGTCAATAATGTTAAGTTCATATTTTTATATTTCTACTGGTTACGGAGGTGGAGGCAGTCGATATACTGAATGAAACGATAGGGTGAGGCTGCTTCGGCGTTGAAGATTTGGTACGTTTAACCTGTTTAACCTGGATGTTTAACTTGTTTAAGCGATAGTACTGTTTGGCACTGGAGGCTAACTCTCTCTCTCTCACACTTACAAACACGCGCTTGCGAGTGAAGAAGTATATACTTACAGATAAAGAGGGAAAGAGAAAGAAGGTGAGAGGGTCAGTACACATACATACAAACATAACTGGATACACATCACAGCAAGAGAGAGAGAGAGTGTGAGGAACGGAGAGAGAGAAAGGAAGGATGGGAGAGAAAGAAAGAGAGCAACAAAAAGAGAAGAAAGAGGTGAGGAGATGGAGAGTTAGAGAAAGTAAGTAGAAAGGGAGGCGGGGATAGATAAGAAGAGGGAGAAAGGAGGACAATATGAGAAACAGTAAAACATTTGATGCCAAATAAATCAGCGTCGAATCAAGGATCTCAAATAAATGACGCTAAAACGGCAGAGCTGAAATTTATTATACTCGTCGATGTATCAAAGTCACAATTTATATAACTAGGCCCTAGCCACAAAGGTGTTAGGGGCTATCATACATCATATGAACTTAAATGAAAACAAAGAACGGAAAGAATATGAGGTGGTATCCATGTTTGTGTGCTGGGACGTGCAGGGATAATCTCATCAAAGTGGTGTTTATATACAGTCATAGTAAATGAGAGTCCTTTGACTGAGAAAGTTCGAATGATTTTACTACGAGTATTAATCGTAACTACAGTTGGACTCTGTGTCTGAACACATACTAGCGATAGCCGTGTAATCGTGTAAAGCCATGCTCAATACGATCGATTGCAAATGGACATGATAAGACCTATCACTGCCAGAATAATCCCGAGAGGAAAATTTCCACCTAGACTTGGAAATTTTCTCTCGTGACTATATTAGCAGCAATAAGTTTTTTTATCACAACCATATATTTTTATTACATCCAAATATATATATTGTATATAATTATATATATATATATATATATATATCTATATATTATATATATAGAGATATATATAAAGAGAGAGAGAGAGAGAGAGAGAGAGAGAGAGAGAGAGAGAGAGAGAGATGCAGTACGGAGTTTGTCAGTGAACCTTCGCGGTCTCAAAGCGACGAAAATATTTTGACAAATTAAATTTACATGCTGAAATGAATCTAACGGTTTTTGTGTGTTTCTTAAATGGCTTATACAACTTCCACGCTGCAATTGTTTTCGTTCCAGCACATGATCTCAGATCAAGTACATCTCCGTAATATATATATATATATATATAGATATATATATATATATATATATATATGCAATCATTACATCAATTTAAATGCAGGGATATCACTCAGCTGCAAAAATAAATAGAATTTTAATCAGTCGGACACATTAATATAATTTTACTCAACTACTTTAACACAGAAAGAAGATGGAAGAAATCGATGTTGTCGCCATTGTAGCTAAGAATATACAACACTTCCAAGAAATTGATATATATATATACATTTGACCTATTTTGGTTATGATATAATTTTTGATAATCTTAAATTTTAACTTTATACAACATAACAATATTGTTTATAAACAATCACCTATAGAACCCCATGATAAAATTTCCTCTGTATTAACATCATTGGTTTTATTAGCGTCTTGCTCCTTTAACTGGTAATTAACATCATGATTTAGGGTCTTCCCCTACCCAGCCTCCTTTTATAGACAGTTACTCTATACCCAATTTACTACTTCTAATGTCTTGACAATATTTATGACCATACCTAGCCATGAGCTGTCAACTTTAACAGAGCAAGAAGATGGGAGAAGTCCATGGTGTCGCTATTGTATCTAAGACTATACTACATTTCCAATAAAAGCATGAAGCTTAATGGGGTCATATCTTGTAAAGGATTGTGGTTCATTTCTAATTTATTTCTTTTATCAACTACCAAATCTAAGACTAGAAGACTGTGTCTGTTTGGAATGAAGGGCAAGCGTGAGTTGACGGATCATGGCTAGGTATCGTCATAAATATATGTATATGTATATATATGTGTCTATGTATGGATGTGTACGTATGTGTGTGTCGTGAATTTTATATATATTATATATATATATATTATATATATATAATATATATATATATATATATATATGTTATATATATATATATATATATATGTATATATATATAATCACTACACACACATGCGTACACGTCCATACATATACACATTTATACATATATACATATAGATTCAAAATAACAAAGAACATCACAAATTCCCAAAACACCATCTTTCCAAAAATCAAGAAGACAAATTCAACTTCAGATTTTTCAGCTAATTCACACACACACACACACACACACACACACACCACACACACCACACACACACACACACACACACAAAGTATGAATTCTCTATAAAAAAATCATTCATGATGAATCTCTGAAAGGGGCGGGGCGTAAGTTTTTATCCAAATCCTGACCACTTTCTTTTCCTTAATGTATAAAATCTGTATAGCACTTCAAGCAATATACATAGTTTACAGAATATTCTGAAATTAAAAAATATATATTTTGTTTATAAAACTGAGCCTGGGTCCAGATTAAACATTGCCGCAAGCCGTGTGTTTGATATCGTGAACCTAGGATTACAGTTTGTTTTCATTCGTTTTCAGTTTGTTTTCATAAGTACCAGTAACATATACCTACAACTCTTCACTTTGCAGTTGGTGTCTTTCTGACCTAGTCAAAAGAAATTATTTTGATTTGTTTGCATCGTTTGAAGAATTTATTATTGATGAAAATTCTAATTATATTAGAAAAGTAAAAAAAAGAATTCCTATATAACCCTTGGAATCTTTGCAGATTGTAAATGACGCAATGTTTAGAAAATATTGCTGGCATTCTTGTAAATTATAATAGCTGAAGAGATGATTATGCAAAGAATGTCTTTGTTTAATCTCTTTCAATTAAAAAGGGTATGCCTGTAGCTCGTGGGATCTTTTCAGAAATGGAATTTTGTATAAATTAGATGAGAATTATTCTCATTCAACTGTATAACAACTTACTAACTAAATAAATTTCAAAAGCTGTAACTTCTCTGAAAAGCTATGAGATACTAAACGAATATTAACCATTCCCCAAGCGCGTGGAGGTGTGTGATCGGGTGGTTAAGTTATTGAGCTGAGGACTGAAAAGTCGCGGGTTCGATTTCTTCAGACATCTGATGACATCCATAATATATATATATATATTGCGTACAGAGGAATATGGCAATCTTCGTGACGAAGCGAACCAGAATGATCAGGTTGTTGTTTCGAATATTGGACGTTCTGTCATTTTCCCATCACCATACACTGGAGGCCTCAGGTACATGCATGAAAAAATGCAGGATGCTCTCACTTATGTCCGCCGCTGTGGCCGCCCAGATTTTTTCATCAACTTCACTTGTAATCCAAGCTGGGTTGACATCCAGTTTCACTTCATGGCCAAAATCCTCCAAATAGGTATGACATCACATCTAGAGTGTTTCACCTGAGGCTAATGAAAATGATAGACGTTATAAAACACGGATATATTTTTGGACCATTAAGATGCTTCATGTAGAATGGCAGAAGAGAGGACTCCCTGATACCCATATCCTCTGGCTTCAAAACAAACTCATTTCAACAGATATCGACTTCGTTATCAGTGCTGAACTGCCAAATCCCCAAGAAGACCCAATCCTTTTTGAAATCATAAAATCCAGCATGATCCATGGCCCATGTGGTCACCTAAATCCAAGGTCTGCATGTATGGACAATGGGAGGTGTACAAAGCGTTACCTACACAAACTAATTCATGACATCCAGACTGGTAACGACGGCTATCCTTTATACCTACAGGAGTTGCCTACATTCTACACGTGTAATAAATCTTCCCGCTGTTGGCAAAAAAAAAAAAAAAAGAAAGCGAGGACGCATTTCAGAAAGGAATGTTTCAATGCGTGAATATGATGCCCTCTCAGGAGTGTACACAGTTCACCCGCTTAACTCAGCATGCTTTCACCTGCGTCTTCTGTTGCACGTTGTCAAGGGTCCAATTTCCTTTCAAGACCTTCGTACTGTTAATGGCCATATTTGTTCAACTTTCAAAGAAGCCTGCTCCAAATCAGGTCTTCTTGATAACGATGACCATTATGACCACGCCCTCTAAGAAGCATCAATGTTGCAGTCCCTCATTGCTCTTCGTAAACTTTTCGCCGTTATTCATGTGTACTGCAGTCTTGCGAATTCACAATCTTTCTAGGAGAAATATCGCAACAACATGTGCTTGTACATCCTTATGCAAAATCGCTACGCATCAACAGACATGATTTTACAGTTTATACCTGCAATGTACAACTGTGGCCTGATATTCCTAGAAGATACCATTTTGGAAATGGGTGGCCGTCCCTTGAATAACTACTGTGTTGAATCCCCTTGCAGAGAAAATGAGGCGATTTGTAACCAGCACTTACTAAGGGAGACATGCTACGACGCTGCCAGGCTTCTATCCTACGTTGAAGAAAGAGAAGAATTTTTGAATCCTGAACAAGCTGTTGTCTATAATTTTATTTTGACAATACTTGAAGACACCACCTGTGGCATCCTCTTCCTTGATACACCAAGTGGCACAAGAGGACATTTCTCCTCAACCTCCTTCTTGCCAAAGTGGACAGATTGCCATTGCAATGGTGTCTTCAGGAATAGCATCAACACTGCTAGACGGCGGTAGAAAAAGTCCATTCAACAATTAAGTTTCCCCTTAACATCAGCTATGTTGAAAATTCTACCACCAATATAAACAAGAATTCTGACGAGGCATTTATCTTTCAAAAATGCCAACTGATTGTCTGGGACGAGGCAAAAATGCTTCACAAGAATGCACTTAATACAATCGACACAACGCTACAAGACCTGCACTCCAACTCTAAACCGTTCGGAGGCGACGTTATTCTGACTGGGGACTTTCGTCAAGCCCTTCCTATTATCCCAAAAGGCACACCAGCTGATGAATTAAACGCTTGCCTTAAAAAATCTCATCTTTGGCGCTCTATCTTGTCGAGAATGTTAACCATAAATGTGCGTTCCATTCTCCACCAACAAGATGACAATTCCTTTGCTTCAAAGTTATTAGATGTCGTTAATGGGAGCTTACCGCTCGACGTAAACGGTTTGGCTGATATAAGTACCATCGGTAACTACGTCTCCGGCCCTGAGGAGCTATGCACAACAGTTTACCCCCAGCTTCTTGAATGGATGTGTGAAAGAACCACCTTAACTCCAACAAATTCCACCGTCCAAGCCTTCAACATATGTCTGCTTCGTCAATTTCCTACCCAAGAGCGATGCTATACTTCGGTTGATTCGGTTACTGATCCAACACAAATAACATTTTTCTCAACAGAGTTTTTAAACCCACAAGAACCATCGGGAATGCCACTGCATAAACTTTGCCTTAAACTTGGTTGTCCTATTATGCACTTGAGGAATTTGGAGCTTCCTCGGCTCTGCAATGGCACATGTTTGGCTGTTAAGCAAATGTTGGATAACGTTCTCGAAGCCACAATCATCACAGGAAAAGGCACTGGCGAGTCTGCTTTTATTCCCTGAGTTCCACTTATTTCGACAGACTGTCTTTGCGATGAAACGAGTCCAGTTCCCCATTCGATTTAGCTTTGCTATGACCATTAACAAAGCCCAAGGTCAGTCACTAAAAGTGGTTGGGCTGGACCTCAATACACCGTGCTTTTCACACGGACAGCTGTACGTGGGGTGTTCCAAAATTGGAAACTCGACCAATCTCTTCTACCACGCCCCCGAAAGATTGACTAAAAAAAAATAACGTGGTTTACAAAGGAACTCTCCAATAGCTTTTCCGATGAGTTGAAATCCTCTTTAGGTTGGCCATTATTGCGTTTACTTACTCCTCACAATAGGTTATGTTAATCTTCCAACAAATGCCCGTTGTTAAAGTCAAGCATCTTTTCATTTCAATGCACAGCTTCCCAGATGCCTCAGTTAATTTCATATTGCAATTAAACATATTTCTTACAGATTGCCTTCATGTCCATAAAAATGTCCTGTATGCTTTTTGCACTAATTCTTCAGCCATCTAGTCAATTAAACGGGATTCCGAACGACAATTTTCCATATTTTCACATTTTAATACCCGATATATTTGAATACAGCTTATTTTTGATTTAACGTCTCAACTATGTCAAATAATCCTCAATTTTAACCATAGACAGAAGTGGAATTACACTGTTTTAGGCTCTACTTCTATCACGAACTTACACCGTCCAATGGACGAGGGGCGTTTTGCCTGTATATATATATATATATACACACACACATACGCATGCGCGTGCGCGCACGTATACACACATATATATAAATATATGTATGTATACATATTTACATACACACACACGCGCGCGCATATATATATATATATTATTATATATATATATATATATATATATATAGGCGCAGGAGTGGCTGTGTGGTAAGTAGCTTGCTAACCAACCACATGGTTCCGGGTTCAGTTCCCACTGTCTTCTGCTATAGCCTCGGGCCGACCAAAGCCTGTGAGTGGATTTGGTAGACAGAAACTGAAAGAAGCCTGTCGTATATATATATATTATATATATATATTTATGTGTGTGTTATGTTTTGTGTCTGTGTTTGTCCCTCTAGCATTGCTTGACACACCGATGCTGGTGGTTTACGGTCCCCGTCACTTAGCGGTTCGGCAAAAGAGACCGATAGAATAAGTACTGGGCTTACAAAGAATAAGTCCCGTGGTCGATTGCTCGACTAAAGGCGGTGCTCCAGCATGGCCGCAGTCAAAATGACTGAAACAGGTAAAAGAGTATATATATTTATACACACACATATAAATATATATATGAAATCATTGATACGGAAGACAGAGTGTAACTTGAAGCTTTACTTAGCGCAACAATCGTTTCGACTGCCTTCTGCACTACTCCCTATTGGGCTGGGAACGATGTAATGACATCAAATGCGTCGCACAGTGCAAAGGAACTTCATCAGGCGATGTAATAGACTTCAAAAGTTATTAGATTTACAATTCAACATTACCTGCGACTTACCCAAAACAAGGTTTGAATACTGCATTTTAATGTCTCCTATCTAACTAAACGTTAATTTCAACTTTAAATCTATCTATCTATCTATCTATCTATCTATCTATCTATCTATCTATCTATCTATCTATCTATCTATCTATCTATCTATCTATCTATATATATACATACATACATACATACATACATACATACATACATACATACATACTACATACATACATAAATACATACATACATACATACATACACATATATGTAAATATGTGTATATATGCAAACACACACAGATATACACGCAAAGAGACAATGATTTCTTATCTAGGCAGACGATCTTTTTTTTTATGTGAAAAGATATGCGTCAACTGGTTTGGATTGATTACCGAAGCGGTGCATAAATTAGGAGGGAAAGCGATCTTTAAAGGGTTAATGAAGCATCACAGGAGAGCTTAATGTAATGATATTGTCGTCAGTAAAGACAACAAACAGAACTATTAGTGGCAGCTGAATCAACAGATGCAGGTGCAGCAAACAGCAGCCGACAACAGCCTTTGCAGACGACACCATTTCTGATCATGATAGTAGTGTGTCGTGATGCAAAAGATGGTGGTGGTGGTGGTGGTGGTGGTGGTTTTGGTGGCGGTTATGGTGATGACGGTAATGATGATGATGATGTGGTGGTGATGAAGATGAAGGTGATGATAAGAACGATGGTGATGACGATGGTAGTGGTGGGGATGATGGTGATGATGATGATGATGATGATGAGTGGCGGTGACGATATTCATGGTGATGATGATGATGATGATGACGTTGATGGTGGTGGTGGTGGTGGTTATGTTGATAATGATGATGACAATGATGATGATGATGACGATGACGATGATGATGACGACGACGACGATGACGATGATGATGATGATCATGATCATGATCATCATCATCATGGAGATGATGACGACGACGATGAAGAGGAGGGAAACTAGGGGAGGCGGAGGCTGTATAACAATGATAATGCTGATGATGAAGATGATGATGTTGATGCTGATGATGCTAGTAATTACGATGATGGAAACACTAATAATTACGATGAGGGCATATAGTAGTGGGAGACCAGTATAATACGAGGGTGATGTCGATGCCACCGCCGCCGCCGCCGACGACGACAACGACGACAACAATGATAATAATGATGAAGATGACGGCAATGACGACGACGTTGATGTCGATGATGATGATTATGACGATGATGACGACGACGAAGATGACAAGGATGATGATGATGTTGATGATGATGATGATGAGGATGAAGATGATGATGGCGGTGGTGGCGGTATCTAGTGATAAGATTGAGGAGAAGTAAACAAAAGCGGACGGAAAAAAAGAAAATTCGAAGGCGTCGACAGCGGAACGAAGCGCGCCACTGCCGACGCCAACGGCGAGGTAGGAAGGAAGAGAGAAATGGTCATGGAGCTCGCAAAGCGTGCAAGCCCCGTCGTCCGAGCGCCATGAGGGCGGGCCGACGCCGGCAGGGTGGTTGCGCGGTCGGCAGCAGAGAGTGCGGCAAGTCGGCGGGCTGCCGCTACTGCTACTGCTGCGCTGTTAGAGGGCTGAAACAAGATTGGCCGGCAGCCATCTTGCTGTAAAGTTTCTTGGTAAAGGTATCAATTGCGCAGAAATGAAACAACCGTTTATTCTCGAGGGGACTGTCTTTGGTCAGGACAGCGATATTCTTTAACGTACTTTGGTTTGTCATGTGCGTGTGTTGTGCGCATGCGCACGTGCGAGCGTGTGTGTATAGATTGTATATATTTCTTTACTACCCACAAGGGGCTAAACACAGAGAGGATTAAGTCGATTACATTGACCCCCCCTCAGTGCGTAACTGGTACTTAATTTATCGACCCCGAAAGGATGAAAGGCAAAGTCGACCTCGGCGGAATTTGAACTCGGAACGTAACGACAGACGGAATACGGCTACGCATTTCGTCCGGCGTGCTAACGGTTCTGCCAGCTCGCCGTGTGTATAGATTGTATATGTGTGTGTGTGAGTGTGTGAGTGTGTGTGCGTGTGGATTGTATATGTGTGTGTATATAGTGAATGCATGTATTGCGTGACTAAGTGTGTGAGTGTAAATGTGTGTATACGCGAATGCTTGCAAGTGTGTGTGTCTGTTTGTGTGCATCTGTGCGTGTGTGAAGTGTATATTTGTGTGTGTATATGTAAATATATGTATATGCGAATGTGAATGTGCATATACGTGAATATTTGCGTGTGTGTGTGTGCGTGTGCGTGTGTGTTTGTGTGCATTTGTGCGTGTTAATTGTATATTTGTGTGTGTATGTAAATGTATGTATACGTGAATGTGCGAGTGTGTCAGTGTAACTGTGTACATACGTGAATGTTTATATGTGTGTGTTGTTGAATGCGTATGTGTGAATGTGTGTGTTTGAGTGTGTGCTTGTGTGTGTAAGTATGGGTGTGTCTGTTTATTAATGCCTATGTGTGTTTCGGTGTGTCTAGTTACGTGTGTGGTTGCGAGTGTATTCGTGTAAGTGTTAATGTGTGTTATGTGTCTATGTGTGTATGTAATATGTAGTTGTACTATGTGTCTGCGCTTTCCTGAATATGTGTTTATGCATGTGGTGAGGTGTGTGTATGTGCGTGTTTCAATGCATTTGTTCATGTATGAGTGTGTGTGGTCTTATGTGTGTACGAATTGTTGAATGTCTATATATATATATATAATATATATATATATATATAATATATAATATATATATATATATATATATATATATATATATATATATATATATATATATATAATATATATATATATATAATATATATATACATACAAAATGTATAATATATATATATATATATATATATATTATATATATATATACTTTATTTTAAGCAGCAGAAAATTCAACAAAATCTGTTACTCTGAGTTTCTCGTTGCCGTTCATCAGACAGTTTTGCTATAATGGAACTTATATATCAATTCAATCTATACTCTTACAGACGCTACACCTTTAAAAAGAAATGGGACTTGTTTGATTGGCCCTTTAGAAAAAAACGGTCAATCTTCGAGCGATAAACAAAAAGGTCAAAATATATGTATATATATATAAAAAAACTTATAAAAATTATAAAATCCGAGGAATATATATATATATATATATATATATATATATATATATGTAATTATACGAGGGAGTATCTGTGTGTGTGTGTGTGTGTTTGGAGATGTGTGCGTGTAATCGAGTGTGCATATATGCACATGTGTATGGGCGTGTATCTGTGAATGTATTTGTGTGCATGTGTGTGAGCGTGTATGTGTGTGTGTGTGCATGTGTGCAAGCATGTATGTGTGTGTGCATGGGTGTAAGCATGTATGTATGTGCATGTGTGTGTGCATGTGTATGAACGTGTATCCGCGTGTGTGTGTGTGAGTATGTGAGTGTGTATCAGTGTATGTGTGTGTGTGTATGTGTGTGTGTGTGTGTGCATATGTCTGATCGTGCATCTGTGTGAGCGTGTATCTCTTCATGTGTGTGCATGTGCGTAAGCATATAACTGTGTATGTGTGCTTGTGTGTCGGCGTGGTCCTGTCTATGTGTATATGTGAGTGCACATGTATTTAAGTGCATGTGTGTGTGTGTGTTTGTGTGTGTGTGTATACATTATCACCGAGAACAATTAGAGTGAGAGAAGAGTAATGTAGCAACATTCTTGGTGGGTGGGTCATGGGGGGAAGGGTAAACAGTGAGAAGGAAGCGGAGCAGATTGGTGCGGGGCAAGAAATTAATAACTATGTAACAGGGTGATATTACTGTTTAATAACGACGGCGACTGCGATGATGATGATGATGATGATGATGATGATGATGATGATGGTGATGATGATGATGATGATGATGTTGCTGCTGTTGCTGCTGCTGCTGCTGCTGATGATGATGATGATGAAGGCGATGTTATTATTACAACACACAAACCACAATCTTCATACTAGAACTATCACAATGGCAAACTACTACTACTACTACTACTACTAGTACTACAACTACTACTACTACTACTACTACTACTACTACTACTACTACTACTACTACTGCTGCTGCTGCTGCTGCTGCTGCTGCTGCTTCTGCAGCTACTATCACTCCAACCGCCACCACCGCCACCACTGCCACCACCGCCGCCACCACCACAACCACCACTACCACCGCCACCACCACCACCACCACCACCACCACCACCACCATTGCATTACATTCCTCCATCACCGTTGCCACCTACATCGCCGAAATAAATTTACCCGAACCAATGACGGACTTCCAACATAGTTGCTCGATCTACTAGAAATAGCAACCAGATTTCTCATGATTCGCATCCCTACCGTCTTAAAACGATGATAAGGTTACATAGGATATGATATGAGATTCACAATGCCTGAGGAGATAGGCATGGTGGTCATAGCTGGAACTCTTTTGATCTTAGTTCTGTTCTGTCAGGGTCTATCTAGGGCTAAACAGCCACGACAATAAACCTTTCTACTATAGGCAAAAGGCCTGAAATTTGGGGGAGGGGTAAGTCGATTACAGTACTTAATTTATCAACCCCAAAAAGATGAAGGGCAAAGTCGACCTCGGTAGAATTTGAACTCAGAACGTAACGCCAGACGAAATAGCGCTAAGCATTTCGTGCGGTGCGCTAAAGATTCTTTTCTATTCTAGGTACAAGGCCCGAAATTTTGGGGAAGGGGGCCAGTCGATTAGGTAGACCCCAGTATACAACTGATACTTAATTTATCGACTTCGAAAGGATGAAAGGCAAAGTCGACCTCGGCGGAATTTGAACTCAGAACGTAACGCCAGACGAAAGAGCGCTAAGCATTTCGCGCGACGCGCTAACGATTCTTCCAGCTCTCCGCCTTCGGCCACGACAATAAGGACAAAAAGGACTGGAGCAATAACAACATCAACCAGTAGTCAACAAAGAGTCAACGACGATATTACTATGTCAATCGTGGGACTACTGCAGCCCATGGGATTTTCTGAATGGCAAGTCTAGCGAAAGGTTATCTTGAACACTTTTAGTCGTGCTGCCCGTCTGATGTTGAGTTATGTACCATGCGGCCCGTCTCTCGAGAAAGGTTGCCTATGCCTGCCCTATGTTGTCACTTGTTCTGCTAGAAGCAGAAACCAAATCTTCAGATTCACTTTACAGTCTAAAAAGAACACATTCGACAAGATAGTGTAGCCACGTATAATCGAATAGATGGGTTGATCACAGCTGGAAAACCCTTATAGGATTTTTATACATATCCATCACATGCCTACAAACATACATACATACACACATACATCCATACATACATACATACATACATACATACATACATACATACATACATACATGCATACATACGTACGTACATAGGTTCAAAGACAGGCAGACACACGATTTTGATGAGAAGAACGGGACTTATTGTAAACTCTTCAAGTGACTAGTTATCGGTTACATATCTACGGACCTTTCCATATTTCATTTGAAAATTATGATTATTATTATTACGTAACAACAACCACAACAAAGACACCACCACCACCACCAACAACAACGATTTAAATAGCAACAAGAGCCCTCAGAGAGAGCAAACCGCCACCACTGTTTCTTTATTTTGCCACTACGGCCACAACACAGAGGGGACACTACAAAGATAGACACAACACCTCAGTGAGGCCAAGAGATGTTCTATAAAAGCGAAATGGCTGCATGGGTCCCACTATCATTTGAACGTTTATATAAACTATTTGCAATCGTTCGATTACCTTATTGTCTTTTTTTAATCTCGTTTTTTTCCTCTTTTTTTTTTTGTAAATGAAACAATTATACTTTTTTCCTTCTTTCTTCAATAAAACAATTTCACTTACTTTTTCCTTTTTAATATCTCATGAAAGGTTCTAAATCCTTTCTACTATAGGCAAAATGCCTGAAATTTGGGGGAGGGGTAAGTCGATTACAGTACTTAATTTATCGACCCCAAAAAGATGAAGGGCAAAGTCGACCTCGGCGGAATTTGAACTCAGAACGTAACGCCAGACGAAAGAGCGCTAAGCACTACTGGTGACAATTCATCGAACTCAACCATCACTCCTAGCGGGTCAATCCCTTCTCCACACGCGTCTTCTAGTCTGTTGTAAGCGTCCTTGTCAACCACGATGGCCTTCACATTCTCGGAATACACATCCGTGGGCAACTTTACTCTTATAATATATCTAAACTTTAATACTTTCTTTTCAGTTTCTTTACTTTTTGCGTACATCACAAAACTCTATCGAAATTTTCCTTTTCTTATTTGTTTTCTCTTTTCCTGCTCCGCTCCTGGTACCTTCTTTTCTTCCACCACTCTGAACAGTCTCTCCGGTTGTGTTTCTAAATTTTCTCCCTCCACTGGAACAACCGGTGTCTTCACCAATGTCTCTTCCTTATGCAACTCCTCCTTGAACCCTTCTTCAAGTTCCTTTTCGCTGACTTTATCCACCACCATTCTGTCTTCCTTCTGGTCTCCCTTTCCATCTCTTTTTCTGCTGCTCTGGCCGAGAGATCACTCTCCCACTTCTCTTTCTTTTTTAAAAACCCCGTGAACCCCTCCTCCGTTGCTTTCTCCTTTATCTCGACCTGTACTACTTGGTCCGTGCTCTCCTGCCTCTCCGTCTGCTCTACCTGTTGTTCCTTCTGGGGGCACCTCACTTTCATTTGGCCCTTTTCCCCACATGTATAACATACAGGCAGCCTGCCCTCCACCACCACCTCAATCTTACGTCATCGGGCAGCACTATCTCTTTGACAATTCTGTTTAGGTCTTCCACTGTTTCTTGAACAGTTAACTCTATTCCATATCACCAGTAGGTAAATCTTTGTGTTCTTGTGGCCTTCAGTGTCTTGGCCTCCTCATTCATGTTATACATTATAGCTGTCAGCAGTCATGCTTCTTTCAGCTCTGGAGGCAAGTTGTCAACTCGCGCCCTGGCCACACGTTTGCCTCAGTACGATGGCAAAAGTACCCATTTTTCCGATCTTATTGCCTCCGTGGAGTGCTTAACTGCTTACTCTTCTGATGCAAAACGCACCCCCACAGTAGTATACTTTCTCCCTCTTGCTATAAATGTGGTTAGTCTTAATATTCTTCAAACATTCTTCAATAGCCTCTATTGTCGCTATTTCTATATTCCTTGGTGCTATCTTCATTGTCTTATATATCACGGTTCTTTTCATTGAGGCGGCGTGTATTTCCGTCTCTTTCCAGCAACTTCTCGCATTCCTAACTTCTCGAGGTTCAACCTTTATTTCTCGTACCACCAGCGTTTCCACGTCTATCCCTTTTCCAGTTGCAGCCGCATAACTGTGGTCATCTGCTGGCGTTTTCTCCATTTTCCCCACAATGGGGAAAAAACAACAATTCAAAATAACACTACCAACAATTTGAACAGCAACAATCAATCAAACAAATATTTAACACTATGACTAACACAACAAAAAAACAACTCAAACCTCCGCCAAGGTAACACCAACGTCCTCTCATTAATTAGCCAGAGATGATTTTTTAAATGAGAATATCTGAAATAAATTCGACTGCTTTCACAAATGAGAATACTAAAAATGAACCCGACCACTCTCAGAAATTAAGTAAAAAAAAAAAAAACCGGAAAAATAATCCAGATTCCTTGTCCGGTACCGGATCGATTCCAAAATCTAATCAGTTCGTGTCTGTCACGAGGCCAAACATCCCTGAAAGTTTCATCCGAACCAGCGGTTCTTGAGATATCTTGTCCACGGACAATCAGTCAATCAATCAATCAATCAATCAATCAATCATCAATCAATCAATCAATCAATCAATCAATCAATCAATTAATCAATCAACCAGTCAAACAAACAAACAAATGCGACTGGTAACAAGACTGACAATGGCGAAGACAACGGTAATAACTATTACTGCAACAAGTAACAACTGGTACTCCGTCGCTTACGACGATGAGGGTTCCAGTTGATCCGATCAACTGAACACCCTGCTCGTGAAATTAACGTGCTGAGTACTCCACAGAGGCGTACCCTTAAGGTAGTTCTCGGAGATTCAATGTGACAGCGCTGGCACTTTGAAAGACACGTACTACTCATATTTGCCAGCTCAGTGAACTTGCAGCAGCGGGAAATAAAGTGTCTTGCTCAAGAGCATATGACTTTATGATCTTGAGCCGGCTACCCTAACCACAATGCCACGCGCCTTCACTGACTGTAATAAGTCAACAACAACAAACAAAACTAAACAAAAACAAAAAGCAAACAGAAGGCAAATAAACAGAAAAAAAACCCATCAACAACTAGAAGAGAATTAAAAGGAGCTAGAATGTCAGTGAGAAGAACAACATTAGTGCCGAAACAGCAGCAGCAGTAGTAGTAGTAGTAGTAGCAGCAGCAGCAGCAGCAAGAGCAACAACACAAACAACAATAACAATGATAAGAAGAACGGCAACAGCCATAACCACAACAAACACAACAACG
>NW_021834497.1:22500-25000 GCF_006345805.1 Octopus sinensis
CCCCGGGCCGACCAATGCCTAGTGAGTGGATTTGGTAGACGGAAACTGAAATAAGCCTGTCGTATATATGTAATCAGCCGAAATTACTACGATGATCCGGTTCTTGACTGAAGACTGAGGGGTTCGAATGTCCTGTCCATGTTTATTGTATCGTCTTCTATGAGTTATACGTTCTTGTCCATGTTGTATTTTTCTACATACCTTAACATATATTCCAGGCGCCCCGTACCCCCTTTATCATTAATGTGAACACATATTCTTAATAATTGGTACGACTCTCTGTTTGTCTCTCTCTCTCTCTCATTTTTACTTTCTCTCTATTCATCTTCTCTTTCCTCTGATCCTTTGGTCTAGTCTTCCACTACCCTCCTATTTCTTTGTCTCGCTCTGCACTCACAGGTCATTCTTCGACACCCATCCCTTCTCCTCTCTGATTCCTTCTTTCTCTCTCTTCTCTCTCTTTGTTGCGTTTTGTCCCCCTTTTCTCTCTCTCTCTTCTTTGCTTCTCTTTCTTTTCTTTTCCCTCTTCTCTGTCACGTGACTGTTGGCCGAAATCTGCCTTTCAGCTCCTGACCCTCGTCGTGTTAACATCGTTGTTCTTCGTCCGCCGCTATAAAGGCTTTTTCCAATGCGCCAGAGAAAAAATTTGTTTGCTTGTTATCAGTCGTAAGACACTTGTTGTTTTCACCGTTAATGCTTCTGTATTTCATGTTTCTGTATTCCATTATTGTTTTTTGTTTTTTTATATCTGTCCCTTTTGCTGTCCTGGTGTTCGTATGCATTCGATCCTTCTTCCAGGAAATCTACGCTTCCAGCTTAGTTTTTCTTGGAGGGCTGGCCGTGATCTAGTAATCTCAAGATTAATCAGCCGAAATTACTACGATGATCCGGTCTTGACTGAAGACTGAGGGGTTCGAATGTCCTGTCCATGTTTATTGTATCGTCTTCTATGAGTTATACTTCTTGTCCATGTTGTATTTTTCTACATACCTTAACATATATTCCAGGCGCCCCGTACCCCCTTTATCATTAATGTGAACACATATTCTTAATATTGGTACGACTCTCTGTTTGTCTCTCTCTCTCTCTCATTTTTACTTTCTCTCTATTCATCTTCTCTTTCCTCTGATCCTTTGGTCTAGTCTTCCACTACCCTCCTATTCTTTGTCTCGCTCTGCACTCACAGGTCATTCTTCGACACCCATCCCTTCTCCTCTCTGATTCCTTCTTTCTCTCTCTCTCTCTCTCTCTCTTGTTGCGTTTTGTCCCCCTTTTCTCTCTCTCTTCCTTTGCTTCTCTTTCTTTTCTTTTCCCTCTTCTCTGTCACGTGACTGTTGGCCGAAATCTGCCTTTCAGCTCCTGACCCTCGTCGTGTTAACATCGTTGTTCTTCGTCCGCCGCTATAAAGGCTTTTTCCAATGCGCCAGAGAAAAAATTTGTAAGACACTTGTTGTTTTCACCGTTAATGCTTCTGTATTTCATGTTTCTGTATTCCATTATTGTTTTTTTATATCTGTCCCTTTTGCTGTCCTGGTGTTCGTATGCATTCGATCCTTCTTCCAGGAAATCTACGCTTCCAGCTTAGTTTTTCTTGGAGGGCTGGCCGTGATCTAGTAATCTCAAGATTAATCAGCCGAAATTACTACGATGATCCGGTTCTTGACTGAAGACTGAGGGGTTCGAATGTCCTGTCCATGTTTATTGTATCGTCTTCTATGAGTTATACGTTCTTGTCCATGTTGTATTTTTCTACATACCTTAACATATATTCCAGGCGCCCCGTACCCCCTTTATCATTAATGTGAACACATATTCTTAATAATTGGTACGACTCTCTGTTGTCTCTCTCTCTCTCTCTCATTTTTACTTTCTCTCTATTCATCTTCTCTTTCCTCTGATCCTTTGGTCTAGTCTTCACTACCCTCCTATTTCTTTGTCTCGCTCTGCACTCACAGGTCATTCTTCGACACCCATCCCTTCTCCTCTCTGATTCCTTCTTTCTCTCTCTTCTCTCTCTTTGTTGCGTTTTGTCCCCCTTTTCTCTCTCTCTCTTCCTTTGCTTCTCTTTCTTTTCTTTTCCCTCTTCTCTGTCACGTGACTGTTGGCCGAAATCTGCCTTTCAGCTCCTGACCCTCGTCGTGTTAACATCGTTGTTCTTCGTCCGCCGCTATAAAGGCTTTTTCCAATGCGCCAGAGAAAAAATTTGTTTGCTTGTTATCAGTCGTAAGACACTTGTTGTTTTCACCGTTAATGCTTCTGTATTTCATGTTTCTGTATTCCATTATTGTTTTTTGTTTTTTTATATCTGTCCCTTTTGCTGTCCTGGTGTTCGTATGCATTCGATCCTTCTTCCAGGAAATCTACGCTTCCAGCTTAGTTTTTCTTGGAGGGCTGGCCGTGATCTAGTAATCTCAAGATTAATCAGCCGAAATTACTACGATGATCCGGTTCTTGACTGAAGACTGAGGGGTTCGAATGTCCTGTCCATGTTTATTGTATC
>NW_021834497.1:30000-35000 GCF_006345805.1 Octopus sinensis
TTCATGGTCTCAAAAATTTGTCCTATGAAGAAAGGCTGAGGACGCTCGACCTTTATTCTCTAGAAAAACGCCGCCGCCGTGGTGATCTCATTCTCGCCCACAGCATCATAAGAGCTGTTCTTCACTCCTGCTCCAGAGCGTCGGCTGCAGGGTCATTCCGAAAAGCTCTACCTGCGACGATTTCATCTCAATCGAAGGAGAGGAGCTTTCTCCGTCCGGGTAGCGGATCCGTGGAACAAGCTGCCAGACGAGATGGTGAAGATGCCGACAACCGCTTTGTTCAAAGCCTCCCTTGACCTCAAGTGGCCTGAACTCTTTACATGAACACCACCCTGTACTTAACTCCATGTCCCCCTACATGGCCTTGCTATTTGCTTTTGAGCCAAATTAACTAACTAACTAATTAAGGTGCTATCCGGCATCCTCAGTCACAGTTAGTGACAATTGAATTTTTCCTTTTTGGTTTTATAACGCGTACAGCTGCCTAAACGTGGCTTAGTGGTTAGAGCATTCCACTCATGATCGTAAGGTCGTAAGTTCAATTCCCGGCGACGCATTGTGTCCTTGAGCAAGACACTTTATTTCACGTTGCTCCAGTCCACTCAGCTGGCAAAAGTGAGTTGTGTCTGTATTTCGATGGGCCAGCTTTTTCACAATCTGTGTCATGCTGAATCTCCCTGAGAACTACGTTAAGGGTACAGGTGTCTGTGGAGTGCCCAGCCACTTGCACGTTAATTTCACGAGCAAGCTGTTCCGTTGATCGTATCAACTGGGACCCTTGTCGCCGTAACCGACGGAGTGCTCCTAAACGCACACACACACACACACACACACACACACACACATATATATATAAAAGGAAAATACGCACTCTTTACATAGTTTTAATATAATTTTTAATATATCGACCGGTTTTGCTATCGCTATTCATGATATTATGTTTTACTTATTTGAATATGTATTTTCTTAAGAAGACATTTTGTCCATGTTGTGTGAGATGATATTTACGAGTGACTGACTTCACAAGTAGAAATATATGCGGAGGTAATTGGTTATTGTTATTATTGTTATTGTTGTGGGCAAGGGAGATAACTGTTCAGCTTTCGGTATGGGGAAGGGAATGTATATGTACAGACAAAAACAGGTTTCGAAAAACTTGTTTAGTGAGGAGATTAATGTACAGTGATGTAATCGTGAATTGAAATATGTAAAAAGATAAAAGTTGGTTATGCGTGCATATTAAGACGTGTTCTGTATTTTTCAATGAAAAAAGTTTCTTTATTTAAACGCTTATATATATATAAAATTGAAGTTTTCTCTCTCTCTCTGTCTCTCTCTCTGTGTGGGTGTGGGTGTGTGTACAAAAATTTAATGTACTTCAATAACATCTACATCTTTTATCTGATTTCGTTAAAATTATATACACAGCTGCTTCATATCCCAGACACGAACATAGGCTACTTAGATTTTTTAAAATTGATATTGGGGCCTCGAGAGCGATGGGAAACCAACAATAGATGATTCCTATTCATTTGCATTATAAACTCTAGGGTCTTCCATACTTTTTAATCTTTTATAAAAAGTGAAAAGATTTTGTCTATTTATTTCCACTATCCACCAGCGACGGTGATTGAATTGACTAGGAACACTGAACGCATACATTTTCACAATTCTCAACCGATTTTCACCAAACTTTACACACACATTACTTATGTCCCCGGGATGGTCATGCACTAAACATTTCCCCAAGGTCTCCCACGTAACTGGACCTAAATGGACATAGTTTTTTGTATGTAGGGGCCTACGATATCTTTTTGATCTTTTTATAAAAATGAAAGGATTTTGTCTATTCATTTATTTCGACCTATTAAATTGACTAGGAACACTGTACCCAACGAATATTCAATACCAAACAATATTAATCTCCATACTTAAACTGCATTAAACCTTAGCAAGCTCACCTTTACCTATACTAAGTTACTTGAAAGGTGATGTTCTCTTCCCTCTCTTCTATTTGTTAATAGCTTTGCTTACCTACCAATGCATTGTTTCACTTTAAGGATGCTTATTTACCCATCCATTATGATATTTCAATTGTTGTCCATTATTTCAAATACGTTTTAACATTGTCGTTCTAGCCTTTTTTAAAGCAATCTCATGTGATTCGTCCCATTGAACCAACCTTTAAATAAGGGTTTTGCTTCTGCTAGCGAAAACTACACGTATCTTCCAGAAAGCCCCACACCAATTTAATTTTATGCATCATTCGCTGTTAGCCTATGCGCAGGCTATGTGGGAAGACAGAATAAAGGGGATTTTGTTAGCTTATCTCTCTGAAGAAATAGCTCCTTTGCTGATAAAAAAAAAAAAAATATTTGCATAGCGAAAATTTCAACGTCTTCCTTCAATTTCATTACGCTATACATGTGGCTGTTTCTGACAAGAAATTTCGCTTTTATATACAACAGTTGGATTTTGTAGTCATTATCCGTAATCTGTTCTCAAAAACACATCAGTATCTCTACTTTGCATCGCTTGCAAACTTATATGTTCTATGAACATTGAAGTACAACGACCTCCACAATAACCGACCTTCAATTTGATTCTCCGTTCCAAGGTTAATCGGAAACGTAGATTGCCGTGCGACTCATAAACCTTATCGGTAGTTCAATAATTTGGTGAAAGAAATGCCACGAAAGCAACTTAAAACGTCCAAAGGACGGGTGCGTTTGCTAGTATATATATATAATAGTATATGTATGTATGTATGTATGTATGTATGTATGTAGTATGTATGTATGTATGTATGTATGTATGTATATGTATATATATGTATGTATATATATATATATATATATATATATATATATATATATAGTTGAAAGAAGAAAAGAAAATAATGATAAGGAAGTTGACAATTATTATTAACAAGCTAGCTGGCCCCGTGGCGTAAAAAATGACGGCAATTGTATTATATTTATAAATAAGGTACTTTTTAATGCCTTTTTAATATGGTTTTGTATTATATATTTATCATACATATACGTATTGTATTCCAATAAAAGTTGCAACTTTTAAATGTTTAAAATAGGACTAATTTATCCAGTGCGTTTCCCATTTTAAAGACATAAATGTATGAACTGAAAGAACTTGGCTGATATTTTTAGCGGGTCCTATAACCACGAAGGGGATCTTTTATTGAGGCGTAATAATATATGATTGTTATCATTATCATCGTTTATCACTAGGTCAACACTGCTGATCAAAGTCGATACAGAGTTACAACCTCTTCTTTATTCTTACACAGTGCATCTTATTACTTTATGCGCCCTTTTCAAGCCTAGCCAGGTTCATGGGCCCGGTCTCCCGGTTTCTATGGCGTATGTGTTATCCCCAGTTGGACGGGACGCCAGTCCATCGCAGCGTTACTCAAGGAACAGGAAGAAAGATTGAGAGAAAGTTGGGGCGAAAGAGTACAACAGGGGTCGCCACCACTTCCTGCCGGAGCTTCGTCGAACTTTAGGTGTTTTCGCTCAATAAACACACAGAACGTCCGGTCTAAGGATCGAAACCCCGAGTCCTCTGCCCTAACCATTGGGCCATTGCGCCTCCACCCAGCGTGTCTAGAGTTACATTAACCGATATGTTCTCAAAAAATAGACTACAGGGCTTGATTCGAAGAACATCTACCTGGTATTTCTAGTATTTCTATTGAAAGCGTATAAGTTTCCTCGTTATTAAAAGTTATGGTGAAATAATCGCCATGCAAAATATATTAATCATACCTACTATACAGGTCATCCCGTTACGAATGAAAGTTTAGATGTTAAGAAGTAAGTTCAGTCCGTTTATTACATGATTAGTCAGCGTCATATGTTTTTCTGGGATCCATGTGAAAAATTCATGTTTCTTTTTTCTTATGCATGCGTATACTCTTTTACTCAATAATAATAATAATAATAATAATAATAATAATAATAATAATAATAATAATAATAACATCGAAAAATACCTTAGGAATAATAATAATGATGATGATGATGATAATACACTTTTATTCTTTTAGTTATTTCAGTCATTTGACTGCGTGTGGTCATGATGGAGCACCGCCTTTATAGTCAAGCGAATTGACTCCAGAGCTTATTCTTTGTAAGTATGGTACTTATTCTATCGGTCTCTTTTGCCGAACTGCTAAGTTACGGGGACGTAAACACACAAGCATCGACTGTCAAGCGATACTGGGGGACAATCAGATGCACAAACATACACACACACACACACATATATATATATATATACACGAAGGGCTTCTTCCAGTTTCCGTCTACCAAATCCACTCACAAGGCTTTGGTCGGACCGAGGCTATAGAAAAAGACACTTGCCCAAGGTGCCAAGCACTGGGACTGAACCCGGGACCATATGGTTGGTAAGCAAACTACTTACCACAGAGCCACTCCTGCGCCTATATACATACATACATGCATTCCCCATTGACACACATACACGCAAATATATATATATGTATGTATATGTTCATATATATACATGTATGTATGTATGCATGCATGTATGTATGTATTATGTATGTATGTATATATATATGTATGCACACACACATACACATACGCACACACACACACACATACAAGGTAATCTTTATATCTAACTTAATATGCAGGACTTGCTAGAACGCAGAATACTGGTGTTTTAGCCTCTCGTGTTAGGGCATGATGCATAAAAGCTCAGACATATATTGTGAGAGGTACTTTAAAGGATAATACCGCAGTATTCTGCGTTGTGACAAGACATCCATGCTAAGTTGGATACCAAGAATACCTCTTGGTACTAGTACATGTTTCTGCCACGAATATTTATTTTCTGATAAGCTTTTTGACTATTTTCGACGTTAAAGGCTGACAAGATACAGAAATTCTATATATCATGGCAGCGAGATTTGGCATGTATATGGTTACTGGATGCCTGCCATTGAGGAAGCCCAG
>NW_021834497.1:40000-45967 GCF_006345805.1 Octopus sinensis
AAATGGAAATGCCTTTAACAGAATAAACAGATCTTAACAGGGAGGTGTCATGAGCTGGAACATAACATCCAGGGTGCAATACTGTTTTGATAAGATCGAATTGTAATAAACGGGCATAGAGTAAATATTTGACTGTATGAATTAATGATTCGCAGATTGCCGATGTAGATAATTTACTAAGGGTCCCGAAATTCCGTTTAATGTTAGCATTTATAGAAGGCATTAATATTTGTGTTTCTGTAAATAAGTTTGTGAAATTTTAAAGATGGCTTGGAATTCCATGGAGTAAACTATCACTAAAAGGCCGGAAGGTTTCAGTGACACTCGGAGATCAACAATGAAATGAAATAAACATTTGTCTTAAACTATATTCCGTCAGTTCTAAAATCCGTTTGTTTGGCATGACTGTAGCCTTGGAATAAGGGACACTCTCTACTCTTGGGTGCAACTGTAGTGGATTCTTTTACTGTTTTTAATTGTGTCTTTAATAATGGTGTTCTTGCAGAATCTAACACTTCATTGAAAGAACAAAAAAAAATTCTTAAAGGTATCGACTAGCTATATTTTCCAGGTTATTGTTTGAAAAATTAACGGATTAAAACAGTAATCTGTGTATCATAGATAATAAAAATACACTACGAAAAGTCAAATTGATGCATAGATTGCTATTTTAATCCAATACTGCTACTATTGCACATAACGAATTTTTATTCAGCCGGCCGGCTAATCGCAACATCAGTGATTTTTCATTCACTGTTTTCCCATAAACGGATTTTGTTTTGGCACGTATTTGCCTGCGGCTACATGCTGCTAACGAAGTACGAAAATGTAGAAACGTGCATCTTGTACTCGTGTTACCGCAGTTGGAGGACTTTTTTGTGTTAACACAGTGCGTCTATAAGAGATACTATTTTTGGACAAATACTGTAATTAATTTAGCTTTCAGTGATGTATTTGCAATAAATATGGTACACAGATTGATTGTTATTTTAGTTCAATACGGCATCTGCTGCATATATCAAATTTTCCTACCTACCTACCTACCTACCTACCTACCTACCTACCTACCTACCTACCTACCTACCTACATACATACATACATACATACATACATACATACATACACACACACTATATACACACACATACATACACACACATACATATACATATATATATATATATATATATATATATATATATATATATAATATATATATATATATATATATATATAATGTTGACATCATATGAATTCATAAACTTTCGATGGAACGTGGAATAATTATATTTTGGAATTGGAGCTCGAAGCACATACAAAGCCATAAATAATAACATATCAACATTAGTTTGAAAACCCATTTTGAAATAAAAAAAAACGAAGGCTGCCCGGAGGACTAGCACTTACAACAAGTGTTCTGTCGTTGTCTCGTGTGATTTATAGACTACGACATAAACACTGAAAAAAGTCCATGGGTTTGGTTACATTTCAATTGATCCATATTTCAATTGACCCATATGTGAGGATATTCTATGTCATTCCATTTCTTTCTTCCTGTAATCCCTTTCCGACATTATGAACACAGAATTATAAAACGAGTACAGAGATAAGCGCGAACATTTATCCCCACACTGATTATACATACATAACATACATACATACCATATATATATATATATATATATAATATATATATATATATATATATATATATATACATACATGTATACATATATATGCATATATATATAATATATATATATATATATATAACACATACATATATACATATATATGCATATATATATATATTATTATATATAAGGGCTTAGTAAATAAATTACTTTGCCACATACTGAACTCATTAGAAATAGCAGCTAAAAAGAATTTCTTCAGCTATTTCTAATACTTAAAGAAGATCTCTCTCAGATAGTGTTTGCCTAAACTAACTCACAAAAGTATGGGGGAAAAAACATTAAAAAATCAAGTGCAAAGGTTATTGAGAACGTACGTTTCTAGATTAGTCAATTCGACATTTCTTTCTTCAGCTCAGAATTCCTTGAATCGGATTTGGAACACTGAAAGTCGGGAGCATACCCTTTCGGCTTCTAATCACCTCTAGAATTCTGCTCGAACTAAAAGTGCTATCAAATTCGAATATGCAAGCGAAGAATTTCTGCTCTCCCCTTTCCACCAGCGTGGGTTAAAATTGACAAACACCATGTATTAACGGTGAAAACCGCAGAATTTAGCAGAGAGAGATGAATTATAATTTCAACAATTGAGGGTAAAATTAATTAATTATTAATCAATTTCACCAAGTATTCAGTATGTAAAGGGACCATTATAGGCGAATTCAAAATATTACATTATATATAAGGGCTTAGTAAAATAAATTACTTTGCCACTACTGAACTCATTAGAAATAGCAGCTAAAGAAATTTCTTCAGCTATTTCTAATACTTAAAGAAGATCTCTCTCAGATAGTGTTTGCCTAAACTAACTCACAAAAGTATGGGGGAAAAAACATTAAAAAATCAAGTGCAAAGGTTATTTGAGAACGTACGTTTCTAGATTAGTCAATTCGACATTTCTTTCTTCAGCTCAGAATTCTTGAATCGGATTTGGGAACACTGAAAGTCGGGAGCATACCCTTTCGGCTTCTAATCACCTCTAGAATTCTGCTCGAACTAAAAGTGCTATCAAATTCGAATATGCAAGCGAATATTTCTTTAGCTGCTATTTCTAATGAGTTCAGTATGTGGCAAAGTAATTTATTTTACTAAGCCCTTATATATAATGTAATATTTTGAATTCGCCTATAATGGTCCCTTTACATACTGAATACTTGGTGAAATTGATTAATAATTAATTAATTTTACCCTCAATTGTTGAAATTATAATTCATCTCTCTCTGCTAATTCTGCGGTTTTCACCGTTAATACATGGTGTTTTTGTCAATTTTAACCCACGCTGGTGGAAGGGGAGAGCAGAAATTCTTCGCTTGCATATTCGAATTTGATAGCACTTTTGTGTTAGAGCAGAATTCTAGAGGTGATTAGAAGCCGAAAGGGTATGCTCCCGACTTTCAGTGTTCCCAAATCCGATTCAAGGAATTCTGAGCTGAAGAAAGAAATGTCGAATTGACAATCTAGAAACGTACGTCTCAAATAACCTTTGCACTTGATTTTTTAATGTTTTTTCCCCCATACTTTTGTGAGTTAGTTTGAGGCAAACACTATCTGAGAGAGATCTTCTTTAAGTATTAGAAATAGCTGAAGAAATTTCTTTAGCTGCTATTTCTAATGGTTCAGTATGTGGCAAAGTAATTTATTTTACTAAGCCTTATATATAATGTAATATTTTGAATTCGCCTATAATGGTCCCTTTACATACTGAATACTTGGTGAAATTGATTAATAATTAATTAATTTTACCCTCAATTGTTGAAATTATATATCTATATATATATAGATATATATATACACACTACATATATACATATACATATATATATATATACATATATATATACATATATATATATATAGACATATATATATATTATATATATAATATACAGTATATGGGCGTGTGGGTAGCCAGCTGCTTACCAACACATTGTTCCGGGTTAGTCCCCACTGCGTGTTACCTTGGCAGGTCTCCCTACTAAAGCCTCGGGCCAACCAAAGCCTTGTGAGTGGATTTGGTAGACGGAAACTGAAAGAAGCCCGTCTTTTATATGTATATGCATATATATGTACGTGTGTGTATATGTATTTGTGTGTCTGTGTTTGTACCCCCCCTCCCGCTTGACAAGTGATGCTGGTGTGTTTACGTCCCCGTCACTTAGCGGTTCGGCTAAAGAGTCCGATAGAATAAGTACTAGGCTTACAAAGAATAAGTCCTGGGGTCGATTCGCTCGACTAATGGTGGTGCTCCAGCATGGCCGCAGTCAAATGACTGAAACAAGTAAAAGAGTAAAACACACACACACACACATATATATATACATATATATACTGTATATACATATATATATATATATATGTGTGTGTGTATGTGTGTGTGTGTTTGTGTGTGTGTGTGTATGTGTATGTATGTATATGTATGTATATACATGTATGTATATGTGTGTGTGTGTGTGTGTGTGTGTGTGGTGTGTGTGTGTGTGTGTGTGTGCGTGTACAGAGAGGGAGAGATATCTCTGCTAATGGCGAGATAGTTAGCTAGATAAGCTAGATAGGAAGTAATCAGCGTTTCCTTGACATCTGATTAAGGGTGTGGTGACTTCGTTTTTTAAAAGTCAACAGTGCTCTGAGTAGCTTGTTTGGTCGATGTACGCGAAATAGTGCTTGGCTGAGGTTATGGGAAACGTGAAGCAGCAATAGCAAACTACTACTACTACTACTACTACTACTACTACTACTACTAATACTACTACTACTACTACTGCTAGTAGTAGTAGTAGTAGTAACAACTATTATAATAGTAATAATCCTTTCTACTATAGGTACGAGACCTGAAATTTGGGGAAGAGGGCTAGTTGATTTCATCAACACCAGTACGTAACTGGTACTTAATTTCATGGATCTTGAAAGGATGAAAGGCAAAGTCGACCTCAGCGGAATTTGAACTCATAACGTAAAGATGGACGAAATGCCGTTAAGTATTTTGCCCGGCGCGCTAACGATTCTGCCAACTCGCCACCTTAATAATAATAATAATAATAATAATAATAATAATAATAATAATAATAATAATAATAATAATAATAATAATATTATTAATAATAATAATAATGATAATAATAATAATAATAATCCTTTCTACTATATGTACAAAGCTTGAAACCTTGTGGGGAGGGGACTAGTCGATTAGATCAACCCCAGTGCTTCACTGGTACTAAGATTTTCGAAAATATGAACGGTAACGTCGAACCGGGCAGGATTTGATCTCAGAAAGAAAAAAACGTTTGCAGAAATACGCTCCTGCGACTGGTGGGAGGGAGGACATTAGTCTCAAAACGAGAACTTGAACCAAATCCTTGCAGTAGGATAGGCGTTGCTTTTAGTACCTAGGACTAGGTGGTGATAGTAAACCGGGTTACAAATTACGAATTTGGGTTTATTTAGCTGTTATTTCTAACAAACCGAGTAACTACGTAGCGACTCTCGTTGGCTCTGAGAACAGAATTGCCAAAATTACAGAAGTGGTAGAGCATTAAATTAAAATTTTTACCGTATTTAATAACGTTTTTCAAAATTTTTTTTATTTTTAATCCTTCTGATTATCAGTCCTGTCACAATCGCCTTTAATACTTATGTCCCTCGGGGAATGATAAAAATGTTAACAAGTAATGCACTGGGATCTATTCAAAGGGGCTGCTCCTACCACAAATTTGTGCCCAGAGTTGCACACATACACACACAAACACACACACACGCACACACATACATGCATATATATATATATGTGTGTGTGTGTGTGCAATTCTGGGCACAAATTCTGGGCACACACACACACACGCGCACACATACATGCATATATATATATATATATATATATATATGTGTGTGTGGTGTGTGTGTGTGTGTGTATGTATATATATATATATATATATATATATATATATATATATATTATAATATACATATATATGTATGATGTATATATATAATCATCACACACACACACACATTTACGTATATATGTATATAGATGTACGGTGTGTGTGTGTGCTAGAACAAGTGATTATTTGGGTCTTTTCCCTCTTTTCTATTCCATTCTATTATTGCATTCTATTTTAATCTTTTATACTACAGTATTCCATTCTAACTTTTTTTTTTATTCCAATTCACACCAGCATATTCTCTTCTGTTCTAACGTGTTCTATTTTGTTCAGGTTTTCTTTTTTTTATATTCTATTCTAATCTGTTTCTATTCTGCTCATAATCTATTCTATT
>NW_021834498.1:0-20000 GCF_006345805.1 Octopus sinensis
GTGCATGTCCGTGTGGGATGTGGGGGGTGTAGAAATATACATATATCATATAATGTCAATAACATTGTCCCTAAATGATTTGCTGAATTGAATTAACAATATTTCACCCCAAAATTTGTGCGGTTTCAAGATTTCAAACTATTTCAAAATCTTTCGATTTCTCAGAGAGTTCAGCAAACCAGCGAATTTTGCAGACCATTTTCACGAATCTGACAGCGGCTAATTGTCTCTCTAGAAATTCATTTATAAATATTTGCTCGCAATTTATAACTTACAAGAACCTATTTACAGGGGACTAACGCACATCTTAATATACCTACCTTAAGTACTGACTTTTTTACTTTTTCGGTTTAATCGGAATTTCATAAAGCTGTATATATTTGTATTTTATTGCCCTGAAATTGGGATTGGTTTTATTTATCACAACATCTTCTTCAGAATTTCACTGAAAATACTTTCATTTTCGTTTTATACGTTTGTCCTATTCGCTATTCATAATATAGAATACATACACCTATATCTATATCTATATCTATATATATATATAACGTAGTTCATATTATCAAATCAATGTATATGTACACGCACACATACATACACATACAAATAAGTCTGTGTGTCAGTGTGTTATTCAAATTATATAAAATAATGCATAGAATATTTAATATCGAAAATCAATGACGATAGTAGTCGGCATCGACTATACTTAGTTTTTAGAATCATCATTGTTATTGTTATTATTGTTGTTGTTATTTTTTTCTTCTTCTTTATCATCTTTTCTATCAATATTATTATTATTATTATTATTATTATTATTATTATTATTATTATTATTATTATTATTGAGTGAGGGAGCAGTGCATGTCAGCAATGTGACACCGGGGTAGAATATATGAAGCACAGTATAAACATCGTGGCTACTCGTCTGATAAGGGTACACCAGGCGCATGCATCACAACCATACGTGCGAGACATGGTGATCTTATATCAAGATAAACAAAAGCATGACCTAGTAGGTGGGGCCCAGTTAGAATTTTCTTCGTGTCGTGTAGTCCAACCCGCTCAAAAGGTCCTTGAAAAATGTTTGTTTAACGATGTTGAACGAAACACCCATGATTCAGAGGTGAATTATTCAAACCCCAACGAATTCCTGTCAACAAATGGCTATGATACTCCTCTATTAATTCTGCTCATGAGCAGAGATGCATATATTTTTAAAATAATAATAATAATAATAATTATTATTATTATTATTATTATTATTATTATTATTATCATTATTATTATTATTATTATTATTATTATTATTATTATTATTATTATTATTATATTATTATTGTGTTTTCCTTCAATTATCATCCCATTTCTTGCTTCGTGCCTTACCGACACTCAGGGCATACTAACTCACATTATGAATTGATACGGCATTAAGATGAAATTCCGGGTTCTTTATTTACAGAATCAAATAAAGTTACGTAAAAAAAAAGCAATAACCATTTTTTAGAAAGAATAACAGTATTTATATAAATGCCATTAATACTGCAGTTCTTATTATAATAACCATTATTTTGTTCATAATATTTACAAGCATGTAGGAGAATGTCTCAGTCACGCACCCTACAATTTTACAGCGTTTTAGCAATCGTAGTTTTTCATCGGATTGTATGTAGATTCATGGCTGATTAACTTAAGCGTAAAATGTTTTCCAGATCGAGAAGAGTTTCATGTCGATATCCTTCAGAAGAACATTTGCAGAGTAGATTCACATAGGACTGGGATCATGAAAGTGAAACACGCAAAAAAGGTGGAAATAAAATATATGCATACGTATGTGTGAAATAGTATATATATATATATATATATATATATATATATACATATATATATATATATATATATATATATATACATACTATGTTGTGTCTGGGGAGAGTCATTCTCTTTTAGTGCCTTATTATTTAACACACTCACCGGTAAATTTTCCACTTATTTCTGATAAGGGTCAAGACTATGGAAAGGTTGCAAGACGCAACGAATATTTTAGAAAATAAAAATAAAAAATAAGTGGAAATTTTACCGGCGTGTGTGTTGAATAATAAGGCACTAAAAGAGAATGACTCTCCCCAGACAGAATAAAATAAGCTTCAACACACGAACTCATATAAAGAATCTTGCAAACCAAATCCAAAAACGAAATATATACATACTAGTTATATATGTATATTTAATATATATGCATTACATATATTGCATATAATATGTATATATCTATCTATCTGTCTATCTATCTCTCTCTCTCTCTCTCTCTCTCTATCTATCTATATATATATATATATATATATATATATATATATATATATATATTTCACACATACGTATGCATATATTTTATTTACACACATATTTGCGTGTTTCAATTTCATGACCCCAGTCCTATGTGAATCTACTCTGCAAATGCCTATAAATACATGATCAATAACTCTGTTCTCAAATGAGCCATGATGCCATATAACTTGACTTTAAAAAGATTTAACAAATCCGACCAAGTGGTGCTATTAAGTTAGATATAGCTTGGGCCAACCTTTGGTCGAAACATGCCTAAGTTTATCGAAGTTTATATTTAGAGATAAAAACATACATACCTATACACACACATTTACATTTTCATATATAATATTTATAATATTTATAAAATATATATGTATATATTTATATACTTATATATTTGTATAAATGTAAATATACACACATATGTATATATAGTTGTATCTCCATATATATATATATATATATATATATTGAGATTTTATAACAGGTGTGCCTAAACGAAATCGCGAAATCTTACTCTGTATATATTATATATACATATATATATATGTATATATATATATAATTGTATTAAAGCGTGCACAATCAAAAACACACGCATACACACTCACGCGCGCGGACACACACACACATATATATGTAGAGAGAGAGAGAGAGAGAGAGAGAGAGAGAGAGATGAATTCTGTGCTTGTGTTTGAGTGTTAGCGTGTAAAATATTCATACATACATACATACACACATATATATATATACTTAATTATACGCATATATTATACATACATACGTAAAAATCTTAATAAACCAACAATAAAAGATACAGACAACCCTATAGAAACACAAAGAACCTCCTCCAAAATATAACGCCCCACACAAAAACCTTATAAATAAAATATCACCCCATTCAGACATAAGCAACAATGCAAACTCTACCGAGCCATATTCAATATTAAATCCAGAAAGTAACTCTGACCCCCACCCCTCATCAAAATCGAATGAAGCTCGATAAGTTTCCGCAATTATAGATATTATCAATATTAAAATATTAACAAAATATATGTTGATGCGTGCATACCTAAAGTAATAGATAGACTGTCAGCAAAAGAGAGACACACAGACATAGACAAAGAAATTATCTGATCAATGAATGAATGTATGGAAAGATAAACAGGTAGAAAAGGCATACATACTTGCATCTTATGCGACTTCTTCGTGGCCGGTTTATTACAAGTGTTCGTATTTGAAAGAAGATAACGAAAATTTGAAGAAAAGTTACACTAATCTCATGTCTACGCCCATCACTACCACTACCTCCTGCACCACCACAGTCACCAGCAAATAAGGTCAATAATAACAAGAAGAAGATTATGAACACATTTTACATGTTCTTCGTTTTGATAGTTTTCTTTTTTTTTCAGTATTCTTTTCTCCAATTGAATACGAAAGAAAATGAAGGGAAGATCAAAGAGAGAATTTCGCTTGAATTAACACTAAGCAACGCACAGACAATAAGAAATTTAGCAATGGATGTCAAGCGAGGAGTAGGTCACTAAGTCACCTGGTCAGTCTGGACAATCTACAGTATTTCGATATCTACAATTGTCCTAGCGTAAATTACAGAGCGGCCATATTTCGCCGGAGGGATGGTTTCCTTTAAAAGCATCGGCGGGTGGTGTGAGACTATTTCTGTTACTGATCCAAATTTACCGACTTCACACAAAATTATTTACCGACACAGAAAACTCGTCAATTTCACTATATTTGATATTATTATTATTTTTTATTATTATCATTATTATTATATTATTATTATTATTATTATTATTATATTATTTTATATTATTATTATTATTATTATTATTATCATCATCATTATTATCATTATTATACGACACACACACACACACATCATATGTATTATACATATGTAATCTATACATATATATATATAATATATAATATATATTATATATATATATATATTATATATATATATATATACATATGTATAAATACATATGTATGTGTGTGTGTAAATTAGTATATTCTACATATATATATAGCACATTTATATATATATGCATGTCTGAATTTGTGAGCAGGATCTAAGAAAATTCATTTAAGCTAACTAAATTTTTAGGAAACTTTAAGGTCTATTCAGCAATTTTCAAATTTATGAAAACCTGAATTTTGAAACGAATAAAACTATAAATTTCACGTTTCGTAATTATTTTACGTAATATTTCACGTTTTGTAATTAATGCAGCACTTCCGCTCCGTTTCTGTCCACCGTCGACATCTACCGTCACTTAATGTTTTCATACTATTGATTATTGTATTTTGCAAAGAATGAGATGTTGCCCAGGAGTCATGAAGCAAACGTGTCTTTGGTAAGTTTAAAAGCTGCGAAACATTGTGGAATACTTTGTGAAAGCTTTGCATAAATTACAGTATCCCAATGGATGGTGTTTTTGTTTCTTACCAAATCTTCTCGTGTATACTATATATATATGACACAGAGATATGACACAGAGATATACTCTGTATTTTAGTAATTTAACTTACAAAACAGAAAGCTTTGGTGAATCGTAAATCTCTGTGGCAGCACATTCTACTCTCTTGAAATCTAGGAAAATATCCTGAAAATTTTACTCCGAGATAATATCATTGCCTGATACAAAACATCGTTTGGTTACAGCTAGGATACCTGTGGAAATACGTCTTTGCAATTAGATAAACAGATTTATCATGAGTAGATATACTAAGGGAAGTCAAAAACTATCCGCACTTTTGCCATAATATATCTTTATTATTGTCACACTGCCTTCTGCGCCTGCGTGCTTATAGTTGATACTGTTGTGGTCACGTGATCGAAGTTTTGAGCCTGATCGCGACATTTTTCTTTCTGACTTTAGAGTGTAAGCATGGCATGGCCGCTCCACTAGTAATGTACAACAAAGAATAGCAAAAAGCAGTGATCCGAGAAATGGTAATGGTGAACCGGTTCACCATTACCATCCTTCGAGCTTGCTAAATCTTCTCATCAGTGGTGGAGGTTAATGGGCGTCCAGCTCCCTCTTCATGCATCACATTTGTCCGGTCACATTTAAACTTTTTGATCCCCTCATACACACTTCTAAGCGGTTGTGCACTTCCCCGTATTGGGCTAAAAGTCTCCGATGAAATTTAGCACCCGACTCAACTTCCGACCAGAGAAATCGGATCCCTGCCCTTTGTTCTTCTTTGGTACACATTGCTAGTGGTATAGCCATGCTTACACTGTAAAGCCAGGAAGGAAAATGGCGCGATCAGGCTCACATTTTGATCACATGAGCACAAAACTATAACTATAAGTACGTATGTGCAGGAGGCCGTGTGACATTAATAAAGACATGTTATGGCGAATGTGCAGATAATTTTTTACTTCACCTCGAATACGAACAAAAGCTAAATCCATTTTCTACTTTAGACAGATTTTGACGCCAATGCTTATGTGGAATATACAGATAAGAATAAGTACGCACAAAAAAATTATGGAGGAAACAGATTTGTAGATAAAAATATACAAAAGTAAATATGTACATTGACGCAGGCATCCCAGCAACATATTTCTGCGCTCAACCCCATTTCGTTGTAGCATGAGCAAGTGTACACTAAAGCCTTACGAGTGGCTTTGGTAGACAGAAACTGAAAGAAACCTGTCTGAAACTCCACACGTGCTGTTGGTGATTTGGACATTTACTTTTCCATTTTCCTTTCCGACAAAGAGCTATGCTCAAAACGTCAAAAACTCCCTCTTTTTACTGAGCCAAAAGCTAATACATTCCGGAACCATGTAGTTGGTAAGCAAGCTACTTACCACGCAGCCACTGCTAAATATATATATATATATATATATATTTATACGTATCTATCTATCTATATATATAAACATATATATAGATATAGATGAATGTATGTATGCATATGTGCGTGTATGCGTGCGTATGTATATATGTATGTGTGTGTGGTGTGTGTGTCTCTCTCTCTCTCTCAGTCTGCTTGCTTATTCCCCACCACCTGATAAACGGTGTTGCTGTATTTACATTCCCGAATCTAAGCGGTTCTCTAAAAGGAAAGACCGCTGGAATAAATGCGAGGTTTTAAAATAAAATAAGAAATACTTGGGTCAATTCGTTCGACAAAAACTTTTCAAGGCCGTGCCCCTGCATGGCCGCAGTCTAATGAGCGAAACAAGCGAGAAAGAAATAAAAGTTAAGGGGATAAACATGTATAAAATCAATATGCAGACAACGGATCTATAGGAAACAATTATATAGATAATTAATATGCAGATACTAATTATATAATTAAGAATTATTTATGTAATTCATACATGGATAGCAAATATGCAAATAACATAAATACAATATATAGAGGATAACTATGTATGCAATGATACGTATGTAATAGATATGTAAGTAATAACTATATAGACTTTGAATGCATAAAGAAGTACATTTCTAATAAATAATTAGATATACATACATTTAATGGATGATAAATATGTAGATATTAAATATACAGAAAATAATATCATCAAGGAATTATGTATGAAATAAATATAATTATGGTAGGAATGCAGATAAATATTTTGATCATATATAGGTAGGCTATATATATATATATATGAAGATGATATATTTACACCTTGGAAATTTGATAATATATTTGTGGGTGGGTGTTGCGAGAGAGTGTGTTGTGTTATGTGTGTGTGTAACAAATATGTAGGTAATAGGTATATTGATAATACATAAGTGGATATTAGATATATAGAAAATAATATACAATATACGTACAGAATTAATATATACGTATAACAATTATGCAGATTATAAACCTAAAGGATATAAATGTTTATGTAATGTGTATATAAATATTACTGATAATGTATATGTATATCATAAATACCTAGATAGTAAATAAGCAGGTAAGATCCCATAGATAATATATATATACATACATACATATATATATATATTATATATATAATATATATATATATATATACATATATATGATAGATAGTTTGACGTAAATGAGATATAGACATGTTTTATATATATATATATATATATATTTATATATAATATATATATATATATATATATATATATATATGTAGATAGATATACACATGTTTATAATATATATATATATATATATATATATATATATATATATATATATTACGGAGATGTACTTGCATAGCGAGTGACTGATCTGAGATCGTGTGATGAAGCGAAAACAATTGCAGCGTGGAAGGTGTTTATATGCCATTTAGGAAACACACAAAACCGTTAGATTCACTTCAAATTTAAATTTAATTTGTCAAAATATTTGCGTCGATTTCAGACCGTGACGAAGTTTTGTCAGGAACAGGTCGCGATCTCAAAGGGCCAAAAATATTTTGACAAATTAAATTTAAATGTTGAAGTGAATCTAACGGTTTTTGTGTTTCTTAAATTGCCTATAAACACCTTCCACGCTGCAATTGTTAATATATATACATATATATATATATATATATTATATATATTATAATATATATATTTATATTTATATTTTATATATATATACACCACTCATAACATATAATATATATATATAATATATGTATTTATATATTTATATATATATATATATATATATATATATACACACATACATATATATAAAATATATATGTGATTCATATAACATATATTTATATATATATATATATATGTGTGTATGTATGTATATAATATATATTATATATACGTGCAATATATATATATATAAATTCTAAAAATGTTAACAATATATTTTCAGATAATGTATGTGAAGATATTAAATATGTAGATAATATACATACAGGTGAACAGTTACCCATAGCAAATATGCAGATATAAACATGATGAAAATATATAGATGTTTTCCGTATAGATAATAATTATATCGATAACACAGATGTGAATTTTTAAAAATTGATAAATATATACAAATTAAATATGTGGATAATAAAATTGTCTAAAATAGATATTTAGTTTATATGAAGGGCCTGCCGTCGGAAACTACGTGTGAGTGTTTCCGTAATGAGTTTGGAAACAAGTTCAAGAAACTCGAAGCGATAAGAAGACGTCAACATTCAAACAAATGACCCATTGAACTAAGAAATTACAAGATACGAAGGCACCGACACAAATATTCAAGAACACAAGAAAGGCACTCACTGATAAAAATTCTATAATTTTTAGTTATTTTGTTTTCGATATTTATAATTTTATTCAATTTGATGGCTATTTTTTTTCCCCATTGTCAAAATATTTGGATCTATACTAAGGTGTTTTTGACATAGAATTTGAAAATGACATTCATTTCTATGATCATGTGAAGGTTTTAAGATAGAGATTCCTGAGAATTTCATTGTTGTTTTGGCGTAAGAGAAACCAGGTATAACATACAAACGTACGTAGGACTTATTTCTTTTTCCTTAGAAACCAAAATGTTTTCTTAAAATTCTACTGAAATTAGCAAACTTGTGAAAGTTTCTGCAAACAAATTAAGTGCGTGATTTTCCATGAATTTATGTTTCCTCAGAAAGATCCGAAACCAACTCTTAACAATGGACCACCATCACATCCAAGTTTCAATCGTCTTGTTCCGTTGATGTTATGCTCTGATGGAAATATATGTATGTGTGTGTGTGCATGTCTGTGTCAGTGTATATATATATATATATATATGTGTGTGTGTGTGTGTGTGTGTGTGTATGTGTGTGTGTGTGTGTGTTTGTGTGCGTGTGTGTATGTGTGTGTGTGTGTGCGTGAGTTTGTGTGTCTGTGTTTATCTCCCTAACATCGCTTGACAAACGATGTTGATGTGTCTATGTCCCCGTCACTTTGAAGCCAGAAAAGAAATGCTGTACTACTTGGCAGCAGCAGAACCTCCAATACGAACATTTCAGAGTGTTTGGGTGATAATCCGAGGACAGTGCAATCTGAGGACATGTCCCGAGAATGATAAAAATCAAACATCCAGTCAACATCATGGTGTTTGGAGTGATCACTAGTGATGGCGAAATTATATCACAATTCATCTTCCCATACGGCTTCAGACTCAGCACGGAGACCTATATCAAGTGTCTGGAGGAGGTAGTGCTGCCCTGGGTCAAGAAGGTGAAGCTGGAAGACACTATGTCTGGCAACAAAACTCTGCACCATGCCACACAAGCAGGAGAACCTAGCCAGGGCTGTTAGGCAATTTCTGCGACCACATCACCCCTAACATCTGGCCATGTAACTCCCCAGACTAAAACCACTTGTTTATTATGTGAGGGGCACACTTGACAGAGAGACCAGTAAAACTCCTGTAACACTGAAGATGAACGGAAGGTAAGGATTATGGCAGCATTTACCAACTTAAACAAGGAGAAAGTCCAGAAGAGTTGCGGGAGATTCCGAAGTCAAATGGAGGACCTGGTTGAAGCAAATGTCGATTTTATTGAACAAATTTACTCTTTAGGATTTCAAGATATTTTTATGTAATCTTGGTAAATAAATTGACATGTCAGTGTTATTTTCATTTTTGCGTAATTTAGATGATAATGTATTCACTGCATCCTCTGCATGTGTGTGTGTGCATATATTTACGCTTCGAGCCTTCACTCTACAATAGAAGGAAACATCGAGAAAATGAATAGAGAATAAAAAATCGTTTGGAGTTAGCGGTCAATCATGACGATGTATATATATATATATATATATATAATATATATATATGATGTGTGTGTGTGTATATATATATATATATACACCATACACGCACGCATACAATATGCATACATAATACATACATACATATACATATACATATATATAATATATATATATATATATATCTACATACATATATATAAATGCATATATATGTATGTATGTATGCATGTATGTATATGTCAGGTCACTTTAGAGTGCTACTGGTAACATGTAACCCAGTACAACCTGTTGCATGGTCCGTTCGTCGGCGACTAAACCGGCAAGCCCACCAAGCTTGCTTGGTGAGGAGGGTGTTTATTGGACACACTGCGAGATGAAAAACAAAACCCGTCAAAGGGCGGAGGAACTCTTGAGAGTCAACGGCCATCCAATAAATGTCTTAAGGCTGTATCATGCGCGGGGACATAGAAATAATCGGACTGAATACCCGATTGCGCGGTTAAACCATTGGGAGTGAAGGACTCCTAGCCTTTGTTAGGGCATCCTTCTAGGAGAAGGTAAATCAGGAAACTGGGATAACTCCGACATAAAACCTGCGGCTCAGTGGTTACCGATGATGTTGACTTATTCTTCTTTTCGGATTATGACTGCTGTTGCTTAGTGAGTGGGATTGACTCTGTGCACAGCCTTTCTTCACTTTAAAAAAAAATCTTCTTGCACAGGCATTGCACGATAACAACATTGATTAAGCTTCGTGCAATGGCCATACTCGATAACGAGGGGGCAGCCACCATATATGTATGTATATATAATATATATTAAATTCCCAAATTATGGTGGTGCACCAGCATGACTGCAAGCGCATGACCTAAGCGAATAGAGGAATGAAAGAATAATACACATATATACATATTTAGATATGTGTTTGTTAAAACACACTAACATAAACACACCTGAACATACATAAAGACATACACGAATATAAATATATATATATATACACCATACACGCACGCATACATATATGCATACATACATACATATATGCATACATACATACATACATACATATACATATACACACACACACACACACACACATATATATATATATATATATATATATATATATATCAATGTATGTACATGAAAAGAATAGAAATGAAATGCGCAGTGTAACTGACAGGTTTTCTGTGTCGGTAAATAATTTTGTTTGAAGTCGGTAAATTCGGATCAGCAACCGAAATAGTCTCACACCACCCACCGATGCTTTTAAAGGAAACCACCCTTCCGGCGAAATATGGCCGCTCTGTAATTTAGACTAGGACAATTGTAGATATCGAAATTCTGTTGATTGTCCAGACTGACCAGGTGACTTAGTGACCTACTCCTCGCTTGACATCCATTGCTAAATTTCTTTTTCTCTGTTGTTTTGTGTTAATTCAGGCGAAATTTTCTCTTTGATCTCGATTTCTTTCGCGTTTAATTGGGGAAATGAAAGTTGAAAAGCGAAAAAGAAACTATCAAAATGAAGAACATGTAAAATGTGTTCATAATCTTCTTCTTGTTATTATTGACTTTATTTGCTTGTGACTGTGGTAGTGGAAGTGGCTGTGGAAACTTTTTATGTAAATCTGTTCTCCTTTCCTTTCCATTTCTTAAACGTGAATATACAAAGAAAATATTGTATTATTAATAATTGAAAAGGAACAACTATCTGGAAGATATTGTGAAGTGCATATGCATATAAGTATATATATACTCAAATACATACATATATGCATTCATGGATGCGCGCGTGCGCAAGTGTGTGTGTGACGTGTGCGTCTGCGCGCACGCGTGTGGTTTAATGGTAAAGGCTTTGCACTCATGATCGTAAGGTTGTTCGTTTGATTCCTAGACGAGACGTTGTGATGTGTTAGTGATAAAAATTTCTTCATTTCACGTTACCCCATTCCATTGCGGCGGAAAAAGGAGTAAATCTGCGTCTGGTCCGGCGGAGAAACATATATGCCACAAAATCTGGGAAATCGACCCTATTTGCCTATGGCTCATGAATACCTTATATTCATATATATATATACATATATATACAAATGCATATATATATATATATGTACATATATTATATATATAAGTATTTCATTTAAGTATGTTTCTCTATTTTCTAATTTTGTATTATATATATATATATATATATATATATATATAATATATATATTATATATATATATATATATATGTATATGTATATATTATATATATATGGCGGTGCCCCGGCATGGCCACAGCTTGTGAGCTGAAATAAATAAAAAAAATATATATATATTACATAAAAGTGTGTGTGTATAGTATATATATATATAATATATATACTATATATATATGTATATATATATATATATATATATTATATATATATATATATATATATATATAATGTCAAACGAATGAGAGAGGCATGCTCATTCATCTTGTAGAGTGAATGGTTTACTGTGACTGTCTGTTTTTCTCACAACACCATTTTTCGCGCCATTGTAATCTGTAAGTCTGAAGATCACAGTGGCTTGATACTTGACTCACGAGACATTCACCTATTTTCAATAAACTATAAATCTTTATTTAACATAAATCGTTCAATGACAGTTCGGAATATCGATACCTCAAATCAGCTTGCTGTTAAACATGGATATAACAACCATTCGCTGTCCCTCTGCATAGAATATATTCCTCTATCACTCTGGCAAATGAGTTCCATTATTGTTTCTTTATACAATGGTGGATATCTTATAATACAAGGCCTCAAATCGGCAGATTTATTACATTATCTGCTAGAATGCTTTACGGTATACATTCCGGTTCCCTGTGTTCAGAGATCTAATTACACCAAGACCACTTTCAATTTTCATACATTCGTTTAAGAGAAATAAGTAGCAGTCCATCACAATGATTGGTTCTTCGTTGCCTATCTATTACTCGTAGTCTCTCTCTCTCTCTCATCCTCTCACTACCTCACCGCACTTCCCTCTTTATTTCTCTCTCCGTCTCTCTAAGAAGTAGCAGAGGAAAAAGAAGTTGTACTCAGATCAGTAGAGGATTGGACTTCAGATTTAAATGTCTTAGATACAACATTTGTGACAAAGACGTCGTCACCACTCTTTTCTGAGCTGTTATGAGCCCGCAGTGAGGCAAGTCAATATTATATTCGCTCTTCTTTAGTTTCTTTGTTTCTGTGAGACCATACGACCAAGTCCATGCTGGAGTACATCCTATGGAACTTTAAAAATTGTAATTTACGATGAATATGTTGACATTGAAATAAAGTTAAGAGTCCTATCTTACCATTTACCATATTACATTTACACATAATATATTTCTTGTATTGCTTTAGAGTGAAGAGAGTTCGACGTTATAAGTCTTAAAAATGTATCCTCTTCACAACCGTTTTAAATTGGAATCATCTAATTTTAGGAGATGGCACCAAGTCTCAGAGTCGCAAGCGCTGTCGGACATCTTTCACACCGGAGCAAGTGGCAACGTTAGAGAAGGAATTTCAGTTCACCAAATATATTTCTGTTTCAAGGAGGATTCATCTCTCACTGACCTTAGGACTCACAGACACGCAGGCAAGTATACCGGTATGAACGTATGTGTGTGTGCGCGCGTGTGTGTGTGTGTATTATGATATTTGAGGGTGATTATATTTTTTGCCACTTACCCAACATTTTATACTGGGTCTTCATTTCAGCTTCATCATTATTCTTATTTTAATATCCTTTGACATCTCAACCGGCACCAAAATGGTAAGAGGCAATATGAATCGTATGCTGTTTCGGCGAAAAATCATAAACGATAAACATATTTTTAATTCACCTGAAGAAAACGTCTTTTATTACATGATGTAACTGATTTATTAATTAATAAAAAAAGAAACGCATCTGAAACAGCTGTAGTAAACCTCAGCCCATTTGCGTTAGAATTTATACTACCGCCCACTGGGAACCTTGTACCTACGGTGGACGGTGGGCTGCGTGACGGAACATTCTCTTTTGTGATTTTACGTACACGTTGGGGTGTTTTGGTCTCTATAATATGAATATATGCGTAACGGGAAGGAAATTGCTTTAGTAAGGATATGGATGTCCGTAAGCATCATTAATACACAGGTATGCTACCTCCGACTCTACCATGATGCCTTTGTTATTAGAATATGTTGATTTCATTGGATCCTGAAAATATACATTTACATATTTACATATATATATATATATATATATATAAACGGCAGTTTGTCTGTCTGTGTGTCTGTCAGGTTGTACCCTCACCCTGACCACGGCTTTCAACCGATTCTGATGAAACTTGACACACACATAGCCCAATGTCATAATTCAAAACTAACGCAGCGAAAATTTTGAAAAGTTCCCCCAGTTCTGAAAAGAAATCGATAAATTCGACATGGGTCGAGAATCTAAGCTTTTTATATGCAACACATTTTCTACAGACTGTCTAGGGGGCGCAACTCGACCTTTTTAACTCTCGGAACACGTGGGGTAAGTATCCCAAAATGTATAAAAATGTATAAAAACGGCAAAAAAGCGGGCAGCAATATGAGTGACAACAACGAAAAAGTCAAAAGTGACCAAACTGAGCAAACGAATGGAAAAGATTTTTTTGGTGCACACGACAAAAGCGGTTTATAATAAACCAAGAGTTTGCAAGTAGCGTCCGAGGACCCTTAGGGTACGTCAAAGATTTAAGGTAAAACGTTTGGGGTGGTAGTTATAAAGAAAGTGTAAACAAAAAAGGTATTCGAATAACTTGCGGCTGCAGCAGCTATTAGCAGAAGTGGCGGTGTTGGGGGTAAAGTCTCGAATGTAATTTCTTCCTGGTAGGAATTGGTTGGGTTGAACTATCGATAGCTGTTTGATAGTTATTTGGGAGTGAAGAGAAGACATTGCAACCTACACATGCGCCTTCGTTCCCTAGAGGGAAAGGACTAGATTGGGATTAGTCGTTGCCTACTAGGGGCTCTTACATACACGGGCAACGCCGGGCTATGCTGCTAGTTTATATATACATGGTGTTTACATGTTTCTGGCTACGCATTTAGATGTTCCTTTAAAATGCAACTCCCACTAACCCTCAATCATTTCTTTCTTTCAGTCTTGTCTTTCTTTCTTCTTTTCCTTTCTTTCTAACTTTCTTCCTCAGCATCTGTAAATTGATTATTATTCAATGCACCCCCCTCTCTCTCTCTCTCCATTTAGTATTATCTCCCACTACTCCCCTCTCCCTCACACCTCCATATAATTATTCCTTTTCCGAAACTCCTTCACATTTTTTCACTTTCTTTATTCCATTCACTTTTTCTTTCACTCATCTCACACACACACATCCAAACACTTATCATCTCGTTTCTCTTTATCGTTCACTCACACTCTTAACACTAAAGGACTCTCTTTCTCCCTGTATATCATCTTTATATATTTCATTTCTCCTCTCCCTACATCTCCCCGACTCTCACTGTCTCTCTCTCTCCCGACTCTCCCTCTCTCTCCACTCACACACATACGCACCCAAACTCTCACACTCACATCAAACTATTTTCTCTGTAGCTTTCTATCTTTTTTCCTGTCACCCACTCTGTCTCTGCCTTTCTCACTTTCCCCCTTTATTTATATATACATACAAACAAACATACACACACACACGCACACACACACACACATTTATATATACATACATATATGTCAATGTCCATATATATATTTATTAATGTGTATATATACACACCTATATATCCTTACACGCACATGTATATATATATATGTACACACACACACACACACACTCACACATATATATATATATACATAAATACACCTACTATGCTATAAAATATGTATGCAGATATATATGTATGTTTCAATCGCAGTCGCTGTCTCCCTGTCTCTCTCTGTATATCTGTCTATCTCTCTCTCTCTCTCTCTCTCTCTCCTTGTCTCTCCCTATGTCCAAGTTTTCCATTCAAAACATCATTCATTCCTATTTTACAACCTCTCTGACACTCTGCAGAACAGCCACGTGCCAGCAGTCACCTCTGAACTACCCCTGCCACCCCATACAACCAGACAGTACTGTCTCAAAACAGCACGAATAAAACTCCGATATTCGTGTGAAGAACTAACTTTTGGCCCGATTTATGATGCCAACCAACTCATAAAATGGAATGAAATCAGCCATGAGTTAGAACCTCCATATGAAATATTTTATTGATTCAAGTAACAGAGTAGACATCTTGCTTTTCATTTGTGCCGCGGTGACATGTTACATTGTTAACCTAAACGTCCATACATGCACACGTATACATATGTGTGTGTGCTTGTGTATGTGTGTGTATGTGTGTGCTGACTTCATAAGAGTCTTATAATCGTTCGGAAGAACGTGAAATAATTCTTTTTGATATTTTTAAGGTCCACATGAAAGTATAATAATAGCATGAGAAAATTGGTTGAGAAACCCTTTGGATAGGAAAAGGCCAAGGATTTTCAGATGTGTTTTATGTCCGACGAGAAGCCTTCGACATTTTTCCCCAAAGTTCTTTTTTGCAATTCAACACTTTCACGGTATTACTTATGATTGTACGTGAGACTCAAGATTCTCTGAAAGAATTATACATATATATATATATGTGTGTGTGTATGTGAATATATATGTGTGTGCGCTCGTAAAATGAGTTAAGACATAATAAACAGGAAACAGACACACGTGGTCGCCAACTCTTCGTCAGTTATCTGCTAGCGAGTCAATCGCAATTTAGCGCCTTACCGATATTATTATATCCCCTAGTGGTGGCGCCGAAGACAAATGCTTCCGGGAATTGGCGAGCCAAATAAACATGAAACAAAACAGAATATGTACGGACAAGAATGCGTTACAGACAGTTAACATACGAATGTGGAATAGATGGCATCCAATGTGAGACAATTAGTGTATGCACGTGGGACAGCGAAGAAAACAAACATGACTGTGGGAAAACAAGCGAATTGATATAGATATCAGTCAGGAGACAAAAATAGCCGATGCTGGAAGACTATCCTGAAGGATTTAACAGAGGGACAACAAAAGGCGAATAGAGCGGGTGACGAGGAAATGAGACAGTTTGGTAAACCAACCGGTCCAGAAAAGAAAGAGATAAGACAATGATCAGAGGTCACATGTCGGTAGTAGGAAGGATGAAAATGGCGGAGAGCAAAGAGAAACACAGAGGGGTGGGCAAAAGGATGTCAGAGATAGAAGGAAGGGGACAAATAGAGAGAGAGAGAGAGAGTTAGAGAAGGCCAAAGAACGTGAAAGATAGCAACATAGAAGGAAGGGGAGAACAAGAGAGAGAGAGAGAGAGAGAGAGAGAGAGAGAGAGAGGGGGGAGTGTGCGTGAAAGTTAGAGAGGAAGAGAAAGGTGGGAAAGAGAAGTACAAAAATATGGGGTATTAAGCTGTAAATAAAAAATTGTTCTAATGTAAGTAATATATAACATATAATAAACGAGAAACAAAGATGGTCGCCAACTTCTTATCAGTTATCGGCCAGCGAGTCAATCGCAATTTCGCGCCTAACGGATTATATCACACCCCGCCGGGAACTGACGAGCTAAAAAACCAAGAAACGACAGAAAATTGTACAAACTGACAAGAATGCGTTATAGACAGTTAACATACAAATGTGGAATAAATGTAATCCAAAACGAGACAATTGGAGGATTGTCCCTCGTACATCCACTTGCGCACGTATGATTGTGATGCATGTACCTTGTGTAACTTTATCAGATGAGTAGTCACGATGAGCATACTGAGCTTCGTATGTATTTATCCCAGCGTCAATAATAATAAAAACAATAATTATGATGATGATGATGATAATAACATTAATAATAATAATAACAACAACAATAATAATAATGATCGTTTTTGTTGTTTTCTTTAACTCCTAGGTAAAAATTTGGTTTCAAAATCGTCGCACGAAATGGAAGCGAACCAACAACCATCTACCAGCATGTTTAAACTCACCCTACCACAGAACTCTCAGAGGACACAGCAACATTAAATATTCTTCAGAACACTTCCAGTATTCTTCTAACTACTTACATCCGGTGTATTCCAGTTGGCATCCATCACCGGAAGTGTTCTATCCGCCATATTCTTACATCGTACAAGGAAACTGTGCATTCACATCCGCTAGATGTTGTGACTATATCTATATATAAGAAAACGAAACTGAGCGAACAGAGATGGAACAATGAATGTTTTTATTTGTTTATTAATGTATTTATTTATTCATTTATTTATTTCTACATTTATTTAGGTTATAGTATGGATTTATGAAAATCTATGTTCCTGAATCTACCTACCTACGTTTTTTTTCTTTCTTTGTGTTGAATTATCTCTACTAATAGCATTGTACTTACACACATATACACATGAAGCAGCACTTCACGTATATATATATATATATATATATATATATATATATATATATATATACATATACATAAAAACAAGCAGCATTGTTCATATGTACATATATACACATATGTACAGAGATACATCATACACATACACACTCATACACCCACACACGCACTTACACACATACATACACACACGCATATATATATATGTATATGTATATATGCACGCTACTATATAATTGTAATACACATACATACGAACACACACATATATATGGATGCGTGTATGTGTAGATATATATATGTATGTGTGAGTGTGTGTGTGCGTGTGTGTGAGTGTATATACAAATACGTGCATGTATTTATATATGTATATGCCTTTGTATGTTGCCATATATTTGCATATTTATCTACATCACGTGTCCATGGTTCTAACTTTCCAACTGAAATTCCATGAATCAATATATGTTTATCGATCGGTCTAACTGTCTCAGACTTTCTCTCTCTCTCACTCCCTCTTTATGCACCTCACACACACCCTCTCTCCCGTTTCTCTCTCTGTCTCTCTTTCTCTCTGTCTACACACGTAAACACTCATTTATATGTAGAAAGACAAGCATTTCTTCTGACAATATCTAACAACTTCTTCTTCTTCTTCTTCTTCTTCTTCTTCTTCTTCGTTTCTTCGTCTTCTTCTTTTTCTTTTTCTTCTTTTTCTTCTTCTTCTTCTTCTTCTTCTTCTTCTTCTTCTTCTTCTCTTCTTCTTCTTCTTCTTCTTTTCTTCTTTTCTTCTTCTTCTTCTTCCAATTCTTCTTCTCCCAGCTCACCGCCTTATATATTATTGATAACAATCCTTTCTATTATAGGCACAAGGCCTCGAATGTGGGGGAGGGGCATAGTCGCTTACTCGACTCCACTCTTAAACTGGTACTTATTTTGTCGACCCCGAAAAAATGAAAGGCAAAGTCAACCTCGGTGAAATTTGAACTCAGAACAGAGCGACAGACGAAATGCCGTTAAGCATTTTGTTCAACGCGCAAACGATTCTGCCAGCTACCAGCCTTATATATTATTGATAATAATAACAGGAGTATTCCTCTTCCGAACTTTACAGATAATGATAACAAATGTTTCCGCCATTGATGAGAATATAGTATATATGAAAGACTGGAGGCAATAGTGAGGTGAGAGTCAGAAAATGGTTCTGTTGCAGGGTCACTTAAAATGGTGCTGCGAAATAGACACGGAAAGGCATAAACTCCATTCGAGCCAATATAAAGGAAGTTGATAACACTCACAGGATCTTAGTAACACTAACAGTAATTCCAAAAATGAAATTTCGCATTAATGCAATGGTAAAATATATATAAATATGTGTGTGTACGTGTATGAGTAATATATTCTTACGCTTGTATGTGTATCACTGTTCTTAAGAACAACAGTGATACACACACAAAAACACACACACA
>NW_021834498.1:25000-37500 GCF_006345805.1 Octopus sinensis
AGACTTAGTCTGTGTGTTTCACAGGTTGGGCCAGCTACAATGGGTCGTAGTTTTAGGTCCCCCGGGTTAGGTGTGTGTATGTATGTCTTTGGTGATTTTTTAATGGTTTCATTTATAATTTGACTTTTATGAATTTTTGGCAGACCATAGAAAAGGCTAGGTTTGCATTTAAAGTTTGTTGTTAGTTCCTTTTCATGGGTTTTAATTAGTGAAGATAGAGTTTTCATTATTTTTTGTGGGGTGTAGGTGGTAATTTTTTCATAATGTAGGTCGTCATCAAGCAAGGAAATTACAAGATTTCTGTAGTATGATGTATCCATTATTACAACTGCATTTCCCTTGTCTGCTTCCTTAATGGTTATATATTCATCATTTTGAAGTTCTATCAGCTCTTTCCATTGTGTAGTGTTAAAATTTGAGTTAACTTTCTGTTTATGTATAGTATGGTAGGGAAAGTTCTCAATGTGGTTACAGAATTCGTCAAGATCTTTATTTCTTCCTCTGTGTGGGATGTGTTCACTTTTGTTCTTGACTAGTGATTCATCTTCAGTATTGAAACTGGTTGATGCTTCTGCTAGTCTTAATTTTCTGCAAAATTCTGTTATATTATCCTTGATTTCATTTAGGTTGGTTCTGCGTGGAGTTGGTGTAAATTTGAGCCCTTTTGAGAGGATGTCAATTTTTATGTTGTCGATGCAGTGTGCATCTGCGCCTGAGTGATAGTCCCCAGGGACACCAGGACACAGGCTGGAACCTAGTAATAAGGAGAAACCGAAGATAATCAATCTTTCAACCAAACCTCTTTCTAACATAAAAATTGACATCCTCTCAAAAGGCCCCCTTCTCTTTTCTATCTTTAATTGCTTGTTGAGCTTCTATAGGATGATGTCTTCTATAAATGCTCTTAGCACACCTTATACTTGTAGCATTTTTATATTCGAAAAATACTTACAATAGCAAGCTTACAATGTAATATGACAAACCTTCATTAGAAATCGACCTTTCGAACCCACCAAAGTAGAGGATGAAATAGAACTCCGCAGGGACACCTGCCAATATGTGACAACACACACGCACATACACACACACACACACACACACACACACACACACACACACACACATACACACACATATACACACACGCATACACACACGTATATGACGGTCTTCTTTCAGTTTCCGTCTACCAACTCTACTCACAAGGCTTTGGTGGGCACGAGGCTATAGTAGAAGACATTTTCCTAAGTTCCACGCTGTGGGAATAAATCAGGAACCATGTGGTTGGAAAACAATCTTCTTACTAGAGCTACACATGCACCTTATGTTTACAAATATTATATATATATATATATATATATATATATATATATATACAACACACACACTAGCTTTGATACGACTCTTAATCTGTCTCTTTTTCTCTCTCTCTCTCTCCTCCCTTATTCCACTTCCTTTCTTTCCCTCTCCATCCGTCCCCCCCCTTCTACGTTTCTCTATCTCTCTCACCTCCAGCCCCCTCGATCTGTCTCTTTCTTCTCCTCCCTCGTCTACCTTCTCTCCCTTTTCATCTGTCCCTTCCTCCTGTCTTTTGTTCTCACGTGACAGCTAGCCGCTGTTGAGCGCTCTTTTCGTTTTCAGCAGCCGCAGAAGCAAGACGTATTTGTTCGTCTCCCCGTGGCCTTCAGGCACAACTTCACAAGCCAGCCCCATACTCAAATCGTCCTGTCGAAAGACCCTTGTCCTACGTCCTGGTTTTGTTTTGTTGTTTATTTTTTATTTTTACCGTTATTGTTTTTACGTTTTTGTATTCTTATTGGTGTCACGTATTCTGTATTTTTGCTTGTGTACTTCGATCGTTTTCCGTCCTTTCGTTGTATACATTCGAAGCTTTCTTCCAGGGGATCTAATGCGCTTGGCTTAGATTTCCCTTGGCGGGCTGGCCATATCGGAGCAATCTCAAGATTAATCAGCCGAAATTGCTAAGATGATCTGGTTCTTGACTGATGACTGAGGGCTTCGAATGTCCCGTCCTGTGGTTCTTGTGTCGTCTCTGTGGTGTTTCATGTTCTTGTCCATGTCTGTAATTAATTTTACTGTTTACCTATATATATATATATATATATATATATATATATATATATATATATATATATATATATATATATATATGGAAATTTTAAGCCCTCCACAATCAGCTATCTTGTGCTAACACGCTATAACGAAAATACTTCTGACCCCTGAGCCATATATATATGGCAAATGAAATATGGAAGATGGAATATACGAGATTATATTATTAATCACATTAATTGTTTCGACACATCTAGCATCGATCCCTCAATGGTGGTTCAGGAGCATCCGGCGGTGCAGGTGTATGTCCTAGGACGATAAATAGCCACTACTCGTTAAAATAACAGTTCCGGAATGTAACTTCTCATCTTCTGGAAAGAAAAGCAGTCAGACGCAAGAAATATCTTCTTTTATATAGAAGATCAAAAATAAAATCACAGATGAGAAACGAACACAAAATAACATCGAGAAAAGTATTAGAAATAACCGTTAATAAAAATGGATGTATAAACGCGCTGGGGCAAACTGCATGGCTCAAGTACACTCGCTCCTTGAGGCATCCGCTAAAATGTGAGCATACGCAGACGTGAGGTTTGGTGCACTCAAGATCACAAAATGAGTTAACTATCTATTTGGTGTTTGTAAGTATGGGAAAGTTAAATGTAAACTTAATTTTTCCACCTTGTTTCACATTTATGTGTTTACTCCGGTATATATATATATATATAATATATATATATATATATTATATATATCTGATATATATATCTGATATCTTCTCACTCTTAGGTTTGTTGAAATAAAATATAAAATTATTGCACAATTTGAAAAAATCTACTTTGATAGCCGGGAATTGACCATTAGCATCAATCGTATTTATTGTATATCATAAATATACACTGAAAATTTTGTGGAAAATCATTTATTAGTTTCTTAAATGTATTAAATGTATGAACATATTTTATAAAAACATAATTTAAAACCAAATCAGTCAAACCAGTACTACAAATAATATTCGATATAATAGAGCGTTCTGAATTATATAACAGCTGAAGCATCATTACACTTAAAAATACAATGCTGCACTAAAAACTTTTGTGGGAAACGTTGCTGGTATAAAGATAGTTAATGGACTCTGTAAAAGTTTAACATAATCATTTTAGAAATCTCACCCGATGTCGAATTCATCGGAAACTGAAAACATTGTAAAGTTATGAAACACCTGAAATTGAAAGTTCATACATTTAAACTTAAATGTGGATTATACCATAATATATTTTTAGTCTAATTTGGCACTCGGACGCATTACAGGGGGTTGGGCATTTATTGTATATGTAAAGGTACAATTAGGAGTGGTCTAATTATATTAATGAGAAGGTAAACAAACAGATCTTCCTCTGAAGATAATGAAGTTCGTTAATAGATATAAAAAGGAATGTCCTTGGAAAATTGTGTGAAACTGTGTTTACAATTCTTATTAGTACAAAAACAATCTTTCATTATATTTTTGACGTTCGTTCATTTGGAAAGTGAGTAAAAGTGATGAACAGAAAAATTAACTATGCTGAGATTTAAGTCAACTATAATTCTTAAACATATTTCAGCAAATAATTGTTGCAGGCATGGCTGTGTAGTAAGTAGCTTGCTTACCAACCACATAGTTCCAGGTTCAGTCCCACTGGGTAAGTGTCTTCTACTAAAGCTTCGGGCCGACCAAAGCCTTGCGAGTGGATTTGGTTGACAGAAACTGAAAGAAGCCCGTCATATATACGAGGGACGTTCAATAAGTAATGCCTCTGACACACTTGCTGTTGTTTGATCTAGCTGAAATTCTGCATGTGCAATCAATTATATCTCTATAGAGTAAGTGGCAAATTACAGCTCTGAGCTAATTGTGGTTTCTGATTTACAGGAGTTTGAACCGAGTCAAGTGTGAAATGGAGCCTGTTGAGTGTCGAGCAGTGATCCGGTTTTTGTATTTGAAAGGACGCACACCACGGGAGACTTTTGATGAAATGAAAGTAACTTATGGTGATGATGCCCCATCATATGACCTTGTAAAACGCTGGCATCGTGAATTCAAACATGGTCGGAACTCTGTGGAAGCAGCTCCCAGATCTGGTCGCCCCCTTCTGCCATTGATGAGGCATCTATCCGTCAATTGAGGCTGCCATTTTGGAAGATCGACGCATAACTATTCGCCAAATAGCCCATAAGGTCAAGATTAGTACCGGGTCTGTGGAAACTATCATTCATGACCATTTGCATATGCAAAAGGTATCTGCCGATGGATTCCCAGGTTGCTCACGCCTTTCCAGAAGCAAGAACGCGTCGAGTGCTCGAGGATGAATTTGGAAATGTGCCAAGAAGATGAGTCAAAATTTTTCAAAAGACTGATTACACAGGATGAAACCTGGGTCCATCACGATGATCCAGAGACCAAAGCCCAGTCAATGCAGTGGAAGCACCGTGACTCACCCCCTCCAAAGAAGGCAAGGGTGCAGCCCTCCGCTGGCAAGGACATGCTCACAGTCTTCTGGGACCAGGACGGAGTAGTGATGACAGATTTCCTGGCAAAGGGAACCACAATTGCAGGAGCCTATTATGCTTCACTTTTGAGGAAATTAAGAGAAGTTATCAAAATCAAGAGGCGGGGTAAGATCAGCAAAGGCATCCTCCTCCTGCAGGACAACGCTCCGGTCCACAACTCGCTTGTCGCCAGATCAGAAGCACAGGCGTATGACTATGAACTCCTCTCCCATCCCCCTACTTTCCTGACCTTGCACCCTCTGATTTTCACCTCTTCCCACTCATGAAGTTGTTTTTGAAAGGAAAGCGTTTCCCAGATGATGAAGCCTTGATTTCTGAAGTCGCGTTCAGGTCGGAGGACCAAGCTGGGGTCTTCTATAAAAACGGTCTCCAGAGCTGCATCAAACAATGAGAGAAATGCATAACTCTGGGTGGTTCCTATGTAGAAAAAGACTAATAACTGTGCCAAGTTTCGTTGCTCTACTGCTATGGGAAGTGGGTCAGGGGCATTACTTATTGAACGCCCCTCGTATATATATGTACATATATATATATATATATGTGTGTGTGTGTGTGTGTGTGTGTGTGTGTGTGTGTATGTTTGTGTGTCTGTGTTTGTTCCCCCACCATGGCTTGACAACTGATGCTGGTGTGCTTACGTTCCCGTAACTTAGCGATTCAGCAAAAGAGACAGATGGTATAAGAACCAAGCTCACAAAGAATAAGTCCTGGAGTCGATTTGTTCCACAAATGACGGTGCTCTAACATGGCCGCAGTCAAAAACTGAAACAAATAAAAGAATAAATAACTTTCTGGGACTATTTCTAATTCTATTTATGTTTTAAACGATCATAAAACATGGGACTATACGACGATTAATGCATCGTATCATGACACGCTTCCATTTTATAAGGGACAAGATGTGACATGGTTAACGTAAACGATTGTCTGCCCCTAATCAATTTTGAACGGATTTTTATTCAGTTCCGTATTGGCTAGGAAATAGCATCTTTCAATGTAATGTACACATAATATTAAAGGCATTATAAACATTCTGGCTTAAGCGACTCTGAAGACAAACATATGCGACTCTGAAGACAAATATATGCGACTCTGAAGACAAACATATGCGACTCTGAAGACAAATATATGTCCTAAAACATTGGTATCTGTCTTAACCTTAGAAAGAAACATATTGAAAATTTTTAGAAAATGTATGGAATACAATAGACCCAAACTGCTTTCTTCGGTGGAAACTGTTTCAACCTTTATGCAAGAAATCCCATATATTTCAACATTTTCGATGAATATTTGATCCTTTCTAAGAGACATTTAATGAAGTCTCTTCTGAAAGGAATCAGGCAGTTCTTTGCAAGAAGTTTCACTTGTCCTCAAGTATTTAGTACTTCATGTATTTAGAAATATTTTTCGTTTGTAAAAGCAGACACTAACGCGGGCGCGCGCGTGCGTACAAAAGCACACTGACACATATACTCACGCGCATATCTCTAAGTATATAAATTGATATCTGAACGAATACAGATGTATTCATATACGCGTAAATGTAAGTGCATGTATGTGTATATAATTTTGTGCCTGGTGGTCATAATTTTAATAATCATCGTTTTTGTTTTGAAAGATTATCCACATATGTACGTATATATAATATATATATATATATATATATATATATATATATATATATACGTATGTATGTTATATATATAATATATATATATGTATGTATGTACGTAAGTATGTATGCATGTGTGTTATTATATATGAGTATATATATTTTACGAACACATCTTGATGCTTTTATAGAAATTATATGTGGGTGTATATGCCATTAAAAAATCGCTGATTAAGGATTCGAGAGAGTAAAATTAGAGAAAGGAACAAGGGTATATGATAAATAAATGATGGGAAAAAATATAAAATTTTTTTTCTCCAAATACTGAAATGAAAAAAAAGTGTGTAAATCCGTCCGTGTGTCTGTGCAAGCATGGGTGTGCACGTATCTCTAAGTAAATCTGTTATTGCGTTGTATCCACAGATAGTTATGTTGTTGTTGGGTGATTATGACTTTCACCGTGTCTTTCTTTCTTTCTCTCTCTCTCTCTCTCTCTCTCTCTCTCTCTCTCTCTCTCTCTCTCTCTCTTTATATGTGTGTATATGTGTGTATAAGTATTTGTATGCATGCGTATACGCGCGTGTATGTATATGTATGTATACACACACACACACACAAACACACACAACACACACACACACACACACACACACACATATATATATATAATTATATTTTACACAAGAAATATAAAGCAACGATTACTGCAATTTTCTCGGCAACACGAGTTAATATATGAAAAAAATTCAAGTAAACAGGTATCGAAAAAAATAATGTTGAAAACAAAAACGAAAAAAAATATGTCGAATAGCTGGTATCAGAAGTAGTAGTAGTAGTAGAGTAGTAGTAGTAGTAGTAGTAGTAGTAGTAGTAGTAGTATAGTAGTAGTAACAACTACAACAAAAATAATAATAACAATGATACTTATGATGATGACGACGACGACGATGATGATGATGATGATGATAATGATATTATTATTATTATTATTATTATTAATGATAATAATAATAATAATAATAATAATAATAATAATAATATAATAGTTGTTTGTCTTTACTAATGAAGTGTTCCAAATCATTGTTTCTTTTCTGTCTTTCAATAAGAACGCAAATCAAATCGGTGTGTGTGTGTGTGCATGTGTGTATTTGTTCATTATATATATTTTTGTTTGTTTTTTTTTAGATTTGTTTGTGCGTGTGTTCGTATGAGTGTGTATGTGTGTATGTCCTTAAAAATGTGCCTACGTCCATTCGAAGTCATGATGTGCAATGTTTTGTGTTTATCTATGTGTGTGCAGATGTGTCTTATTGTGCATTGAAACATTTATGGGCATATGCCTATACCTGTGTATGTATGTATGTATGTATGTATGTATGTATGTATGTATGTATGTATGTATGTATGTATGTATATATGTATGTATGTATGTATGTATGTATGTATGTATGTATGTATGTATACACATACATATGTAAAAACGCGTGTGTGAATGAGTGTGTGTGTGTAATTATCTATGGTTATTTCTCTCAGACACTACACTTAATATATAATATCATTTTATTCTGCATATTTGTATTATTAAAACTGTCTCCTTACCGAAAACTACGCATTTGGTTTGGTTTTCTTTACTTTCTTGGCAATAACATCTGCAGACATGAACTAATTCGAGATTATGTTCTTTTGACATTCGTATATCTCTGTGTCTATTTTCCTTCAAATCAAATCCACTAAGTTGAAGGGCACATTGGATAATGTACTCCCAGATGCTCTATGGTCAAAGCTTGACCACATTTCAACAACAGTGTGCTTACATTTTTATGATGGCTATATGTTGCAAATACCTATCTAAGACTATGTTAAGGCACGTGGCATTGTGCCTACGATGTTGGATTAATGTTGGATTGCTTCGAATCCTGTGCCCTGGCATCGCGTTTCCCTCTTGAGCAAGGTATTTAATTACATGGTGGCTCAGTCTACTCAGCTGTATATGAGCACCATCGAATACCGGTGCAAACTTCCTCTTTCCTTCAAGCTGTCTTCAGATCAATGATGTTCGAATAATTGGAGTTCGGTGGTGCCAAGACGCTGTCTTTGACTGCTAACAACTGCATACGAACCTAATGCAAATCCTGTCTTAAATAACGGCTGAACATTTTTCAATCAAATACAGACTAGATAAAACTAAACCATCAAGTGAAATTGCCCAGGGATGACAACTTCCATGTTGAAACAAAGGAGTGAACAGAAACAGCTCAAATCATTAAAAGTATTTTTACATTCAAAGAAAAACCTAATCTCGTTCCCGGTAAGTAGAAACGGCAGAAGACTACAGATTCTGGTCATTCCAGCGTCCATAGCAATCATATTCTTCCTTCAGATGGAATGGTGTTTGCTGGAGTGACTTTAGTTATTCTTAGTTTTTGCCAAAAGAAACATAATTTCATGGACGATTGATAACATTTTTTAAATTCTTGAGTAGCGTCTTAAAATTCTTAGATATTTGTCGATCTAATCTTTTGGTAATTTAAGAAAGTTAAGTTCAAAGGATTTCAGGAATTTTCTATATATATATATATATATATATATATATATATTATATATATATATATATATATATATATACCATATTCACACATTTGAAGCAGATCTTATTTCCATGAAAAAAATCTGTGATACATTGAAAACAACAGTAAAAAAAATGAAAGAAAATAATTGATTGTATAGAAAATCAAATTATCGAGAAAAAAACCCATTATCTCACCAAGGAAACGACGAAAAAGAAAAAAAAGAAGCGTGGAATTAAGCAGCAGAATATTGAGGTGGCGGAGGGGAGTAACAGGGTGTATACCTCAGAACACAGCGTGTTCAGCCGCACCTAACCGACATGACATTAGCGATGGCGTTAGCGCGGAGAATGGACAGCAACATTTGCAACAACAGCCACTCTACCTCGTGGGGCTCATTTCTCCGACGGGCCGCAGAGATCCCGAATTTGTGATGGAAACCAGCAGTATGAGTTCTGGGAATACCTGAGGTGTAGACTATGACCAGGGCAAACTGATAGCTGTCGGTCAGACTCCTGTAGACATTTATCAAAGAAATAGATAGTTGTCATTCTAGTATTAGTTCTAGCGATATTCTCGTCATTTTTACAATATAGTAGGATCTGATGGGCACCATTCTGTGAGAAAAACAGCACCATGACGCAATTAGGTTTGCCAGATATTTGGAAACGATATGCTGTACTGTTTGGCATCCACGCCGGAAGTTCCAATACGAACAGTCCCGGGTGATTGGACATCAAACTCAAGAGAGTGCAGCGGTTTCGGAAAGAGTTAGATGAGTCTAATGGTGATTATGAAGGTACGGCAGCTCGCAAAACACACTCTGATCGTTCTGATAAGAAAAGAACTCCTGAATTTGTTGGTGAGATCCAGGCCATGATTGACAACGATCCCTCCAAGTCAATCTGTTCCAAGGCCAGGGACATGGGAGTGAGTTTCTTATTGGGCAGGTGGTGAATGAAGACATTCAGTATGCCTTATACAAGATGAAATAGGGCCAATTTTTATCCCAAGTCATCAAGGACAGGAGGAAAGACCGCACTACGAAGCTTTTGAACAAATTCAAGCATCCGCTCGAACCGAACGTGATTTGGTTTTTCTCAGACGAAAAAGTTTTCTGTCAGGATCATATGATGAACACACAAAACAAGCGTTGCTTTGCCGTGTTCCCGAAACATGTACCGAGAATGATAAAAATCAAACATCCAGTCAACATCATGGAGTTTCAAGTGATTACAAGTGATGGCCACGTTATGCAACCATCCATCTCCTCACACGGCCTCACACTCAACATGGAGGTCTACATCAGGTGCCTGGAGGAGGTAGTGCTGCTCCGGGTCAAGAGGGTGGCTGCTGGAAGACCCTATATCTGGCAACAGGGCTCTGCACCATGCCACACAAGCAAGAGAATCTAGTCATAGCTATAAGACAATTTCTGCGGTCACGCCTCCCCTAACATCTGGCCACCTAACTAGTCAGGAGACCGTCGTCCGGAGACCGTGGTTGAAGCCAATGGCGATTTTATTGAATAAATTTACTCTTTAGTATTTCAAGATATTTTTATGTAATCTTTGTAAATATATCTATGATGTCAGTGTCATTTTCATCTTTGCGTAATTTAGACGACAATGTATTCACCGCACTCTGTGTGTGTGTGTGTGTGTGAGTGTGTGTATATACGCACACGCAAGTACACACTCACACACACACACACACAAACACACACATACACACACTTATACATACATTGAAATGAATGATTGCTGAATACTTTCTAGTTGAATGTTATTGCTTTTGTATTTGGTTTGAAGGACTCTTGCTGTGAACTCATGTCGTATCTCGGGAGGGTCATTAACTCTAATGATAAACACACGCACTGATGTCCAACGTTCTACGATAAGTGTTCTATAGCCACTTTCTATATTTTATACTCTGCTTTTCTCACTCTATTATAGTTGCGTTGTAAGTAACTTGACCTATGTTGGCGAATCCCAAAGTATTTTGCTGAAACGAACCTAGAATTTAGTGGGACGTAAAAGTCTTTGTGGCATGTATATGAGATATTCCTGGAACTCAAAGTGATGTTTACAAAGCCCTTCTACTCGAATGTTGCTCCGCATCAAATCATCAAGAATAGTTATGCTCTGAATGACCAAATGTATTTTAGTAGCAATGAGAAAGCTCATCTCAATATCTTGTGACGTACCAGTTAAAACAAACTTTTGCAATTCTTATAGGAATGGTAAAGCAGGGATCCTTCTTAAACATTTTTCATTTCCCTTTTTCATCATTCCTAGTTCTCCTACAATTACTGGTATAATAACCACCGTGAGATGCTACAAGTTTTCGATTTCAATTAGCAAATTTTTATATTTTCTGAGCTTGTCAAATTCTTTTGCCAAAATGTTATAAGGGAAACTGATATGAAATCATCAATATCATCATCATCATCATCATCATTATCGTCATCATCGTCGTCGCCGTCATCATCATCCTCATCATCATCATCATCATCATCATCGTCATCGTCATCGTCATCATCATTATCATCATCATCATCGTCGTCGTCATCATCATCATCATCATCATCATCATCATCATCATCATCATCATCATCATTATTTGTTTTTATTAAATAATTATTACATACACAGGATCATTATTCGTGCTGTTACACGTGACTATGTATTTGTTTTCAAGCAAAATGGTCGAATAGAAAATATTTACGATTGAAAATGAAGGTAATGCATCAATTAAAAATACACACATACACATATGAATACATAATGCACAAACACACACATGCCCACACACAAACACACACACACATAAATATATACCCCCACACAACGAAACATACAAGCACACACATAAAAACAAATGCACACACACACATACATACATACATACATACATACATACATACATACATACATACATACATACAATCACACACACACATACATACATACAAACATACTTACATACATACATACATACAAACAGATAGAGAGATATCAGCTTAAATAAAAAAGATGCTTAACAAAAATAGTGCAAAAATGGAATGCATTCGAAGAATATCGCCAAACAAATGCTTGCTTTTGGTATTTTTTCCACTCTCTATTGACGTTTTAGTCTGAAATATGTAAGTAATTTTAACATACTGAAAAGATATAGCCATTTCCAATCATAAATATATACACAACCAATTATACGTAGGTTGTTTTTCGGGCGTGTTTGCTTCATTGTTTTTCAAGGGTTTGTAGTTTGCAAACAACCTGAACATAAACAAAACTCAACTACATGAACACACAAACATATACACAAAGCACATATACAAACACACCAACATAGAATATATATATATAGATATATATATATATATATATATATATAATATATATATATATATATATGATGTCTGTGTGTGTGTATGTATAAATTTATAGGAAAGTATATTTGTTTAAAAAATACTTAGTGACATGTAATTGGTTGTGTGGAGTAAGCTAATCATAACACTATCAGTGAGAACATATATATATATATATATATATATATATATATATATATATATAATATATTTACATATATACATATATACATATATATACATATATATACATATATATATATATATATACATATATACATATATACATGCACTCATATATATATGAATGGATATATATATGTATGGA
>NW_021834498.1:42500-47817 GCF_006345805.1 Octopus sinensis
TCGTCGTAACCGACGGAGTGCCAAGATAATTGTCAGAATATTTACTATTTCCGCCGAAGTATCTTATTGCTATGTAGTCACAACTATTTGTTCTCTAGCTCCAAATCCTCACCAACTCAGCTTTGCCGTTCCTCGTTCTGCGGTTAATAAAACATTGGTCAATGGAGAACTGGAACTGAGGTAACCCACTTCATGCCCCACTCTCCTCCAACACAAAAATTTGAGAAAAACTTGCAATGTATTGTGCCGATATAAAATACCATCGTCAATAAAATATTTACATTTTTATTCTCGTCAGCTTTCAATGGTTGGTAACCATATCATTTTCCTGAGTTGAGTAACATGTATTTTGTTTTACGCATTTTTCATCATATCTCCAGCTTTAGCACTGCTTCCGTGTCGGGACCTTCTTTGTTTCGGTTCCATTATGTGTTCGCTGTTTTCTCTAGCAATTCCGCTTCCTTTTGTTTCATGCCTCTTTCTTCCAGCCAGTCGTCATCTTTGACATCCATGTCATCTTCTTCTCCCTCTATTTCATCCCTTTCTATCTTTTCGACCATTGCTAACTTTTCTCGGCTCTCTTTCCTCATCACGTGACCGTGAAAGCTCAGTTGCGAGACTTTTATTTCATGAAGCAGTTTCCTATTTAAAGCAGCCCTGGTTATCCCTTCTTCGTCAAACACTTTGCATGCGCATGCCATTCCTCAATATTAAGAGACTTAAGGGGATTAAGAACTACATTTCACACCCCTCCCAGCCCCTTCTCATTTCTAATGTTACAGACCATACCTCACATCCATATATTAACACAAGGTAGACACAGCAGTTCAATATACAGAAACTGTTCTTGATGCTCAGAGTACAGTCTCCCAAGATGTTATGCAATTTCGAGAAAATAGACCTTGTCAGCGCTGGCGAAGAGCTGGCAGAAACGTGAGCAAGCCGGGCGAAATGCTTAGCGGTATTTCGTCTGCCGTTTCGTTCTGAGTTCAAATTCCGCCGGGGTAGACTTTGCCTTTCATCCTTTCGAGGTTGCACTGGGGTCGATATAATCGACTTAATCCGTTTATCTGTCCTTGTTTGTCCCTTCTGTGTTTAGCCCCTTGTGAGTAGTAAAGAAACAGGTATTTCTTCTGTCTTTACGTACTGAGTTCAAATTCCGCTAAGGTCGACTTTGCCTTTCATCATTTCGGGGTCGATAAATTAAGTACCAGTTGCGTACTACGGTCGATCTAATCGACTGGCTCCTCCCCCAAAATTTAGAGCCTTGTGCGTACAGTAGAAAAAATCTCCTTCACACATCTTGCCTCTTCAGTGATCAAAGATAGTTGAAAGATGATACCTGCTTAATGATTTGATTGTTCACTTTCAGCATGCACTTTGGGCTTCTCTTCTTTGTCACAATCTTCACCATACTCTCTTTCTTCTTGCAATTTATGACCCTCCCTCTCACTTTCTCCAACGGCTACATCCAGAAGTCTCTGAAGTTCTTTTACCGATTCTTCGACTAAAACTGTGTCATCTGCATATGTTATGTCTGTAGTGTCTGGACTTTGCACTCCAAGGTTTTGTGAAACACAGATTAATTGCGGTCTTTTTTTCAGCTCAGAACATAAAGCTGGAAGAAATGCAGCTAAGCATTTCATCCGCCAAAGATTCCGCCAATATTATTATTATTATTATTATTATTATTATTATTATTATTATTATTATTATTATTATAGTTTAAATTACCACCACTAATACTCATATTAGTAACGAATGAAGAAGAAGAAGAAGAAGAAGAAGAAGAAGAAGAAGGGAAGAAGAAGAAGAAGAAGAAGAAGAAGAAGAAGAAGAAGAAGGAGGAGGAGGAGGATGACGGTGTGATATAAATATGAAAATACTACGTATAAGACAATCGAGTTAATAAAAACAAAACTGCTTTTGATATATTTCCTCCGGACACAGATTCGTGTTTCTACCACTGTGAGCATTAAAGCAAATATTTTGTTGCTGTAGAGAATGCCTATTTCAAAATTTACGATTCATATACGAAGACGATGAAATTTACAAACTAATCTATATATATTTAAAGCTGAAGTTGTGTGTATGTGGCAGGTTTGGTAGCCTTCGACTTACACTATCCCCTCCGAGACCCTGCGGTGCAAGTTGACCAAAATTGAGAGTATGATAGAAGAAAGCTTACTCTTCATTCTGTAGGAGATAAAATTCAAATCGAACCATGTTAACAACAAAAATTATTTGCATAAAAAATGTGCTTTTCTCTATGAAAATCCCTTTTTTTACGATTTTTTGACTGCTGTGTATTTCAACCAGAAAAATAACAAGCTACATAATGCAAAATTTTTACTTTTCAGAAATTCCAATTCTAAAGGGTCGAAACGAACCCCAGCAACGCCGGGCGATACTGCTAGTATAATGATATAACCATCATGCTTAGTTCTATAAATGGATTTATATTAAATTTATTATGTTTTTTTTTTCTAATTTTTGCCAAGTTACTTTTTCAAGTTGTAATTCACTCACAAGGCCATCATTAAATTCATTTTAATGTTGGATATGTTAGAAAAACATATGTTAGAAAAAGTTTTGTTGGAAGACCATTGTGAATGTATTACATGTACATATTTAACTTAAAATGCTCAATATGTTTTCTAAGTTCTATAAGTTTCAATGTCGCTATATTTCAGAATGTTATTGCTGCAAACATGAATTCGTTTCCTGTTTAGCTGTCTCTTTGCTAACGTGCTTTACATAGGAAAATATTTCCGTTATATAGTCTAGATATTTATTTCTATTTTTACATATACATTTATGTATGTATATATGTGTCGATATTATATATGTATGTATGTATGTATGTATGTATGTATGTATGTATATATATACATGTATACATAAATATATATATATGTATCTATATATATACACACACACATATATATATATATTTATGTATATACATACATATACATAATACATATGCCTACATACATACATACATATATATATACATATATATATATATATATGATGTATGAAAGCATATATATTTACACCCATAGATTCACTGTAATTCACGTATATAGGTATTTAAAGTATGCATATGTTCATGTATATATGCATGTGTATATGTGGTGGGAAGAAAGATGTAAACATGTATATGAGGAATTATATAAGTTAAACACCCCACCACACACACATACATATGTATATATGTATGTATCTACTCACTCGAACGTTCGCACTGGACAAAGTGTATTTAAATCTATATGCAAATTTATGTATATATACACATGGATAGATTATGGAATTATATATTCGAAAGAGTATGCATAAGGGAGCATGATAAAGCATACAATATATATATATATATGCACGTTGTGTGCACAATATATCACTTATCCACTCATAGACACATACATTCGCATTTATATGCACACACACACACACACACACACACACACACACACACATATATATATATATATATATATACATATGTGCCCCTGCGTATGTGTTTGTCTGAGCCGTTTTTTTGCAAATTGATACACACATATATGAGAAAGCTATATTCGTACAGACGTAATACAGTCAGACATAGGAACAGATATGCACTGATATATATATATGTGTGTGTGTGCGTGCCTGTGTCTGAGTAGTGTTGTGTGTTGTTCGTATGTAGGTATAAATGGATGCGACTTGGATGCTTTTTTCGCATGTATGTATTGCATATGCATATAATATATATATATTTATATATATATATTATATATATATTATATAATATATATATATATATAATAGTAATTTCTAGTCAATAGATACATACACAAATAATTCCTACATCTCTACTCACTCCATATACTCGTAGCTACATATACACACAGTACGTACATACACAGCCATACATGCATGCATATAAACACACCTGCAATCTCACCGGCATACACATAAACATTCCATACTTGAATATATGCATGCATACAAACATGTATACATGCATATATATTTATATACATACATACCTGTATGTGTGTGTGTTTGTGTGTATACATACGAACCCACATGCACACATACACTTATATCCGACATTCATACAAACACACATTTATACATGCATTGAAATATACACGCATACACACACAGGCATACAAACATAGTTATTTACATACATACATGCACACACATACACTTACGCACATTCAAACAGATATATATATGCTCACATGCATATACACACACATATATTAGTACATACATACATATATACATACATATATATATATATATATATATATACATACAAATATATACACATACATTCATACATACATTCATACATACATGCATACATGCATACATACATACGTGCATAGATACATACATACATACGTATATACATTCATATATACATATATGCATGCATACATACATGCACACATGCACTCATACATACATACAGACATACATGCATGCATACATACGTACATGCATACATTCATTCATACATACACGCATGTATTCATACATACATACATACATACATACATACATACATACATACATACATACACACATGTATTCATACATACATACATACACTCAACACACACTTAGCAACTGGAGTCTGTAGATATATGTAAATTGATGTAAATGGATGAAAGGAAAAGAAATGGATGGGACGCGGGAGGGGGTGAGGGGGGTGTTGCAGGGATGTAGAATTTAGAGTTAGAGGAGGAGGAGGGAGCAGTGCTGGGTGTGTGTGGAGGCGCGGGTGGGGGTGCCGAGATGAGTTGAAAGCGTAAATCCATCTCACTGTACGACAAGTTAAAAGCGAGAAACAGGCCTCGGTCTAATATAACTAACGCACGTCTGACGGCACTAATTATATGAGTGCTGAGCAGCCAAGTTCCTTTCTCAAACACACATGAACACACACACACAAACTCACACACACACACACACACCACACGCCAACACACACACCCACACACAGATACACATCGTTATGTTCAGTCACATTATGATCAAAAGTTACATACAGACATTTAGATGTATAGACGCATACACACATAGACACACGCACACACACATACACACACACACACACAAACACGCACGTATATCTGCATAGAAGTTTGGAGATGATTATATTATATATATATATATATATATATATATGTATACATACATATATGTATACATGCAACTCCTTTACATGCAGCGAAGCATTATTATGAGACGGTACACTACACGTCAAAAGACACACCCACAGGAGTCCGTAGTATCGACAGCGAACAGTGATGCAGTC
>NW_021834499.1:0-7500 GCF_006345805.1 Octopus sinensis
GGAGAAGAAAGGGAATGGTTGTGAGGAAACCATGAAGATGTTAAAAAAATCATTTCTATGTTTTTGTTTTATGTTTCGTTTCCCATTGTGTTCAATGTTCTTTTGATGTCCTGTACCCATATATGCATGTATATATACATATATATGTAGGTATTTACAGATATGTATGTATATATGCATATATACATATATATACATTATATATATATTATATATATATATAATATATTATATATATAAATTAAATAGTGATAAAACCACTATTATGCAAATCAAACAGTGAAAAACATAAGCCAAAACATAAAAATAAAAATAATTTATATAATGTACAAAATATATAAAATTTAAAATTCAAATTATTTAAACTAAAAATTTTAAATTTATATTATAAATTTTTATGTATTTTTTTTTTAATATTTTTAAAAATATATATTTTATATATTTTATATAAAAAATTATAAATATAAATTAAAAATTTTAAATTTAAATAATTTAGATTTTAAATTTTTATATATTTTTTATATTATATTAATTATTTTTATTTTTATGTTTTGGTTTATGTTTTTCAATGTTTGATTTGCCTAATAATGGTTTTATCTCTAATTTAATTTATATTTATACTGTGAAATTAGATTTTATCCTAAATCTAATTTGTCCCTGTAAGTTTGGATTTATTCCCTATTACTATTATTATTATTATTATTATTATTATTATTATTATTATATATATATATATAACGAGGGGCTTCCTTGAGCTTCCGTCTACCAAATTCACTCACAAGGCTTTGTCGATCTGAGTATATAGTAGAAGGTATTTGCCCAAACTACCACGCAGCTGGACTGAACGCGGATCCAGGTGGTTGGATGTATATATATATATATATATATATGGATGGATGGGGGTTTTGATTGGGCATTTTCGCTCTTCCGAATACACCTTAGTGGTACTCGAAAGCTCTGAGCTAGACCAAGAAAGACTCGTCCAGTATGCCGTCATCTGAACTGAACCAGACACCACATGCTTGCCGAGCCGGTCTCATAGTCACACATGCACACTGAGTGTCTGTGTATCTGTGTATCTGTGTGAGTCTAGGAAACCGGAGAATATTATGAAGCTTTTCATATCAGACATTTTATTCTATAAAATATACAGGTAAATTAGTGGAGACAGCCTAAATGCAAAACATCTATATGCGTATAGATGGAGTTAATATACACTTCTCTATGTATGCATGTATATGAATGTGTATACATACAAATGTATATGTATATATAATATATATATATATATATATATATATATATATATAATATATATATATATATATATATATATATATATATATATGCGCATATAAATATAAAGGTATATATATAAACACATACAGATAGAGAGAAATTTAGATGGGAGTGAAAGTCAGTTTGAAAGTCAGATAGAGAGACAGACAAAGAGATGGATGAATACAGACACACAGACACAGATACACACACATACACACACACACACACAAATATATATATAAATATATATATACATATGCACACACATGCAGAAAGACATGCATATGCATCATAGGTAGGTCAATTTAGTTCTATAAATATTTATATATTAGGCAGTAGAAAAATGTACTCAACTACGTGTTTCAGAGCAGATATAACGATGTATTTATACATTTACACTTCTACACTTTTACACTTCTACACATTTCTACATTTCTACATTAATATCCTTCAACTGATTATACACTGTATACTTCCCATACAATATAGAGAAATCTAATTAATCCAAACCAGGACAAATGTACTTTAAATAACACCAATTTCTCTTATAGTAATAGCAGCAGCAGCAGCAGCAGCAGCAGCGCAGCAGTAGTAGTAGTAGTAGTAGTAGTAGTAGTAGTAGTAGTGTAGTAGTAGTAGTAGTAGTAGAAGAAGAAGAAGAAGAAGAAGAAGAAGAAGAAGAAGAATAGCGTTTCTTCAATATAGTTATATTAATAAGTCTCCTTCTCATTATATGACACGCTAATGCACTTGTACCCCGTCGTATTTAAAGGTGATGTCCACAATGGAAGATGAGATTCACGCTTTGATATAAATACAATGTCAATAAGAGGAACAGAGGAGCGTGAAGTAGGATGTGTATTTAATTGGCAGTGGCCATGATTATAGGCTAAATGTTTCTTGGATAACCCTTTCCGTTTCGCACTAATCTCTCTCTCTCTCTCTCTCTCTCTCTCTCTCTCTCTCTCTATCTTTCTATCCATCTATCTATCTATCTATCTATCTATCTATCTATCTATCTATCTATCTATCTATCTATCTACCTATCTATCTATCTATCTATCTGTCTATTTTCGGCACTTGCCTGGAGTCTTCAAAAGATGTGGGTTCGATTGCCATGAGTGTTGACAGATTTTCCTGCTTTGAAAGGCTAATTTACCCAAAGTTTCTGCTGTTGCAACGGTATCTCTGCTTTCGAAAATTAATCATCTTATTTGTATCTTACAATACACATTTCGGCGCTAATGAAAAAAAAACATGTTTGTTTGTTTGTTTATATTAATATACACGTGGTTATATATATATTGATAAAAATTGTAAGACAACAAAAGAAAGAGACCTCGATATTATGTAAATAGAGGAATTTATCTAATTGTCTCATATTACATTTACATATATATATAATATATATATATATATATATATATATATATGGATGCACACACACACGCATACACACAGATAGAAAGACAGACATGCAGACATAGATATTTGAATATCAGAGAATAGTTCTTAAATTGAAATGCGTTTCGGTTAAATTTGACAGTTTGCAATAAAAGAAAAAGAAATTACGATATCCCATCCAAGAATAAAAACAATTTTACAAAATAGAAAGCACTAACACGATTATGACTGTAAGGTACCTGTTTATTTATACTACCCGCCCCCAGCTTCTTCCACGCCCCCGACACGGCTTTGGATCTTGGAGTATGCCTTACTCCCTGTGGTCCTGGAAAGATCTTCGAACACTTCCTGTATTTTGGCCGCTAGCTTGGCCTTAGTGTTGCAGGTAGGGCGGTCGGGTCTCCCTCAACCGAGCCCCACACAATAATCAATGGGATTACAGTCGGGACAATTAGAATATCAGAGATTGGAGCTGGGGAAGTCGTAAATAGTTTTCAACAACCACTTCTGACTTTTTCTGCAAGTATGGTAGGAAACCGAATCCTGCTGTTATACATATTGCTTTCCAGCAACAACCCTCTCCAGCCAAGGTTTGACCGCAGTTTCTAGCAGCTTAACAAAGCTGTCTGAATTGAACTTAAGGCTCTGTTCAGTGATGTAGGGCGGCATGATGTCACTCTCTCTAGGGAGACACCCAAAGACCATCGTAGTATGGGGGAACGTGGTATTCATGGTACGTAGGAAATCACATGGTTTCTAGGCAAACCACTTATTGCTCTGGGTGTTGTGCAACTTGTCTCGGCAGAAGTTGTTGTCATCGGAGAAGAAGCAAATAGTTCCCAGCTCAGGAACATGCCCCAATTTGTTGAGCTTGATTCTTGCGTCAAGCAATTCTCCTTCGCTTTGGCTGTCAGAATTTGTCCCTTGTGTGTCTCGTACGAGCGGCAGCGAAGGTCCTCATTCTAAGCCAAATATATAAATAATGACAACAACAATTATGATGATGATGATGACAATGACGACGACGACGATGACGATGATGATGATGATGACGATGATGATGATGATGATGATGATGATGATGATGATGATGATGACGCTGATGATGATGACGATGATGATGATGATGATGATGATGAAAATGATGATGATGGTGGTGGTGATGATGTTGATGACGATGTCAATGATGATGTTGATGACCCACGAATAAACACGAAGGAAAGCAAAAAGATAGATAGATAGATAGATAGATAGATAGATAGATAGATAGATAGATAGATAGATAGATAGATAGATAGATAGATAGATACCACACTCTTAAGTACGAAAAAGCCGGGCTATGGGAAATGAAATAGACGTCAATTATTGTGGGGTCCTTGGGAAGACATTAAGGGGAATATCAGGGAAAGTGGAATAGAGTGCCCAGTAGGACTGTTACAAAAGAGGTTTGACTCCTCGGTATGGCCATAATAATCAGGAAAGTATTAGATAACTGAAAAGAACGAATAATACAGTACCGTGGGCTGCAGGTAGTAATCCCGCTACGCATGCAAGACTCCACGAGTTCCAACAAAACCTGCGATAAAGCGAAAATAATAATAATAATAATAATAATAATAATAATAATAATAATAATAATAATAATAATACAATAACAATAACAATAACAATAATAATAATAATAATAATAATAATAAAATAATAATAATAATATAATAATAAAATAAGAAGAAGAAAGAAGAAGAAGAAGAAGAAAGAAGCAGAAGAAGAGACGAAGAAGAAGAAAAAAAAAATAAAAAAAAATAATGATAATAATAATAGTAATAATAATAATAATAGATGCCCTGATGCAGTACCAGACAGTGGCTCTCATGGCTTCTGATCTTAATTGATTGGAAGTGGTATCATGAACATTGTTTTGCCTTGGTATAAAAGATGGGCTACAGCAAATATTCTGCTCAATACCACAGATTTGCTTGTCAGTTGTTTGACCTTAACCAGTTGAGCATGTCCCTTAGTGACTGACGATATGTGCATCTCTGATCACGAGCAGAAGTAGTGGAGAGCATTATACCCGTGTGCTGAAAGGAATTCTTGAAGGTTTGGATAATTCACCTTTGGAAACATGGGTGATTCAGTCAACATCCTTAAACAATTCTTATTCAGGGACCTTTTGAGTGGGATGGGCGACTCGACCAGAAGAAAATTCTAACTGGGCCCCACCTGCAAGGTCATGAGCTATTTATCTTCATATGAGATCACCATGTCGCACACATATGGTTGTGATGCATGTGCCTGGTGTACCCTTATTAGAAGGGTAGTCATGATGGGTATATTGGGCTTCATATATTTTACCCCAGTGTCACTTTGATGGCATGTACTGCTCTCTCACTCAATAACAATAATAGTAATAATGATAGTGATGATGATGATGATAATAATAATAATAATAATAATAATAATAATAATAATAATAATAATAATAATAATAATAATAATAATAATAATAATAATAATAATAATAATAATAATAAAGAAGAAGAAGAAGAAGAAGAAGAAGAGAAGAAAGAAGAAGAAAAGAAGAAGAAGATAGAAGAAGAAGAAGAAGAAGAAGAATAGTTTCAAATTTTGTCACAAGGCAGCAATTTTAAGGAAGAGGTAATTATGTTAATTATTTTTTCGACCCCGAAAGGATAAAAGTTAATGTCGACTCGGCGTATAATAACAATAACAATAACAATAATATTAATAATACTGATAATAATAATAATAATAATAATAATTAATAATAATAATAATAATAATATAATAATAATAATAATAATAATAATAAAATAATAATATAATGATAATAATAATAATAATATTAATAATAATAATAGGAGAGCATCTTACGAGAATTCTATCCGAATGTTTAGTTTTTCTATTAGATTTTGAAACTGGGCACCAGGTCGATATCTTTATTTTCTAGTTATTCGCTGTTGGTGATAAATGTATTTATCAATCACATGAGTGGGTTTGTAGAAATCGAACGCAGTTATTATGTTCTATGTAGAATAATGAGGCCCTATTCATTTTTAACGAATATCGTTAAAATGGATACAAACATAGGCTATTTATTTTCGCTTCGCAACATAACAAATATACACCAAGTTCAAACCCTAGCGATATTCATTTTTATCCCATCCAGGGCCAAAGCTAGAGTTTTTCAAAAATGATCACCAATAGGCGCAGGCTGTGTGGTAAGTAACTTGCTTAACAACCACATGGTTCTGGGTTCAGTCCCACTGCATGGCACCTTTGGCAACTGTCTTCTACTATAGCCTCAGGCCGACCAAAGCATTGTGAGTGGATTTGGTAGACAGAAACTGAAAGAAGCCCGTCGTATATATGTATATATATATATATGTGTGTGTGTGTGTTTGTGTGTCTGTTTGTCCCCCACCCACCAACATTGCTTGACACTGCTGCTTCACATGCTCCACAAGCAATCTACCTCTAAGATTTTCTACACGCGTTAGAGAACATGCTAGAAACAACAGCTGGGTATCTAAAAACTTCACTTCAAATTTTTGTGAAGCTCTAATACGCAACAACGTATATGCTGTCTTACGACATACCTCTTTACTTTCTACGTTTGCCAACAATTGCTCGTGTACGCCATTATATTTTGTTTGCAATAAGAACAAAAATAATCAATGTATTACTCAGAAACCAGGATATTTTATTCAATCCCTTCTGCTCATTGTTCAGCAGCACAAAAGTTGTAATAGCACGTTAAGTAATTGTGTGCATACCGTCTGTAGCGCGCTGCAAAACATCTTGCATCATAACCTGTAGAAACAGCTCAAGCAAACTTGGAGTTAGTATTAAGAATATTGCACGTGATCAAAGTCGTTGTAAATGAGTCATTCTGGCAAATAGCAATTAAATCTACACACACGTGTTTAGTTTGGTGACAATGTTGGTCAGGGCTTGTTGCGTGTTTCAATTGCTACGACCAACTTGTACGGTCGGTCTTATTCTTAGGCGGACTAAAGCGAACGCTTCTCAAGGATTTCGAATTGTTAATCCATGTGATGCGGCCGTTCTAAGAGAAATTCAGCGATGAGGATGTTAGACAGTGTTTGCATTTGTGTGTGTGTGTGTGTGTGGTGTGTGTGTGTGGGTGTGTGTGTGTCTGTATTAGTGTTTATGTGTATGCGTATGTGTGGTGTGTGGAGATGGTTCGTTGGTTGGTTGGGGTGCCGTGGTGTTTGTTCAGGAGAAACGCTTATATCCTAATTGTTTCAGCGGCATCACGTGATGCGGTCACGTGATCCAGCAAGGTTGCATTTAATTACGTGATTATGTCATTTCTACGAACACGTGCGTGCATGTGTGTGTGCATTCGTGTGAACATCTGCATCATTATATGCATCTATACGCATACGTTCATCTATAAGGTACGTATATACCACATGTACACATATGCATATGGTTAATATGTATGTATATATATATGTATGTATATCTATATATATATACATATGTATATATATATGTATGTATATGTATATATATATACATATATATACATATATATATATATATACATATATATATATACATATATATATATACATGTATATGTATGTATGCATAAAAATACGTATATATGTATATATATATATACATATACATATGCATATATATGTATATATATATGAATATATTATATATATATTCATAAATATATATATATGTATGTATATGTGTGTATACTCATATATAAGTGTATATTATATTTATGCTGATATATGCACATATGAATGT
>NW_021834499.1:17500-40000 GCF_006345805.1 Octopus sinensis
ACACAAAAAAACTTGAAATACTCGGTTTCATGGAAAAGGTGCAAAAGAAACTGATGCCGATTGTCCAGACCCAATCTATTAGTGGCACAATTAAGATTTGTAAGACATTCCAAAAATTCTCCATCTGAGATACTTATGCGAATACATGCATACATTTGGGTGCATGCATCGACAGCTCAAGCAACCTACCAACTCAACCACATGCTTACAAACACCGAAGGAATGTTCTTAAATCAAAAAATCTTTTTTAGAGACCAGTTTGAAATCTTTCAGGAAGAACTTAAATTAAAAGCATAAAAAACTCATACATACATACTTGTATGCATATACGAACATACAGACAGGCAAGCAGATAAATGCAGAACTGGAAGTACAATTACTGGAGCATTTGATTATGTTTGTAAATGTTTAATTGGCAATCTGGAAAAGCTGGGAATTTTAGGCAAAACCCTGGTCACTGAACATCACCTTTATCGAAAACAATCTCGAGTAAGGATGGCAAAAAGCGAAAGATTCTTTAAAAATTTAGCAGACAAATATTTCGATTGTTGTTATCAAAATTTCCATAAACAAGAAATTTGGTTCTTTCTCAGAAACCAGGAACTTTTTCTTTTTTCGAGGAACGAATTGAAATAATTAAAGACGATAACATGTATTCCAACATACGTACGATGAAAAACATGTTATATTCGTGTGTACGTACACGCAAACATACACGCATTCACACAGACATACAAACTGATAAACAAACAGACAGACAGGGGCAGAATCAGACAGTTCTGGATAAATGGATTCGGTGATAGGTTGATTTATTGACTAACCGTTATGGTCTGGTGGAAGATACAGAAACATATAGATAGACGGCTTTGCAAGTGTGTGTGAGTGTGCGTGTATCTATCTATCTATCAATCCTTCTTTCTCTCTCTCTCTCTCTCTCTCTCTCTCTCTCTCTCTCTCTCTGTGCTTGCGCGCGTAGATACGCCTATATATTGTTTGACAGATACACAGACCGTAGTATGTGTGTATGGGTGTGCATTTATGGGTGTATAGGTGCGGAGGGTGTATGTCATAGCTATCAGTCTATATACACGTATATACATAAGTTTCTCTCTCTCACTCTTAATCTCTCTCTTTCTCCAACCCACTCTCTCGCTTTTTCTACACACAAGCACAGTAAACAATGGTAGAAAGGAAAAAGATGTAGAGAGATGAAGTCCATAAGAGCCAATATAACCTAGACTTGAGTCATTGCTTCACAGCATCTTAGTTAAAAATGTTCTCCATAGAACATTAATCACAAGATTATTCTTCTGAATCAACGTCTGTCTTCGAGTTAGATCGTCTGTCTTCAGCCACACAAATTCCTTCATTTCTTACGCTAACTTCACCATGCCGACATCGGATTCGCTGTTTCTCTTCACTTCTTTACTTCTCAACATACTCACACACGCATACCCACATGTGTGTACGTATGTATATATGTACGTATGTATGCATGTATGTATGTATGTATGTATGTGTATGTATGTATGTATGTATGTATGTATGGATGGATGTACGTATGTATGCTTGTTTGAGTGTGTGTGTGTGTGGTGTGTGTGTGTGTACATATGTATGCAGAGACTGAGGTCGTGCTGGAACACAGCCTTGAAGAATGTTAGTCGAACGAATCACCCCAACACTTACTGCTTTTTGGTACTTACTCAATCGGTCTCTCTATTACGAGAACATAAACATCCCCTCGCCGGTTAGAAAGATGTGGTGGGGTATAAGCACAGACACAAAGACACACACGTATATATATATACATATATATAAGTACAGTGTACATATAAACACATAAGAGGTGTCCGTCAGAGAATTCCTTCCACGCAAGAAGGAACTGCTAAATCCAAACCACTCTAAGGGATAAACACCGAAGGGAATTAAAACATTTACCATCTATCTTTTGGGCCACAGTTTCAGAAATTTTTTGGCAAATAAAATAATTTCCTAGGCGAAGTCTTCTTCAGCGGGTACGCCTAGATTAAAGATATAAGTACGAAGCAAGCCAACATGCGCCCTGTTCTTATACAGTATAGTTTTTCAAATATTCTAGCGTGCAAGGAATGCTATGACGGATACCTCTTATGTGTTTAAATGTACAGTATATTTATATGAATAATATAAAGTCTATTGACTAACTTTTTACACGTTAGGCAACTGGTAGTAGAAATTTCTAAAACTTCTTAATTACCCTGATATTAATTAATTATATATATATATATATGCATATATATATATATATATATATATATATATATATATATATATATATTATATAGATAGATAGATAGATAGATAGATAGATAGATAGATAGATAGATAGATAGATAGATAGATAGATAGACAGACAGATAGATAGATAGATGATAGATAGATAGATATAGATAGATAGATAGGATAGATAGATATACATATATATGCATATAAATATATATATATATAGATAGATAGATAGATAGATAGATAGATAGATAGATAGATATACATATATATGCATATTAAATATATATATATATATATATATGTTTATATTTATATGTACAGTTGAAAAGGGATTAATATTCCATAGAAATGAAAAATTGTGGTAAAAAAGTATAAAAAGTTGATAAAGGTACAGAAGTATATTATAGAAAATATTTAATATTTTTGTTCCTGCGTAAGATTCAAAATATAACCGATTTCGATGGATCCAAAGGAAGTAAAAGATAAAAAAAATGATGGTTTAACACCTTGTACACATGATTTAATTATATTATATATATATATATATATATATATATATATATAAAGGTATGTAGAAAAATACAACATGGACAAGAACGTATAACTCATAGAAGACGACAATAAACATGGACAGGACATTCGAACCCCTCAGTCTTCAGTCAAGAACCGGATCATCGTAGTAATTTCGGCTGATTAATCTTGAGATTACTAGATCACGGCCAGCCCTCCAAGAAAACTAAGCTGGAAGCGTAGATTTCCTGGAAGAAGGATCGAATGCATACGAACACCAGGACAGCAAAAGGGACAGATATAAAAAAAACAAAAAACAATAATGGAATACAGAAACATGAAATACAGAAGCATTAACGGTGAAAACAACAAGTGTCTTACGACTGATAACAAGCAAACAAATTTTTTTTTCTCTGACGCATTGGAAAAAGCCTTTATAGCGGCGGACGGAGAACAACGATGTTAACACGACGAGGGTCAGGAGCTGAAAGGCAGATTTCGGCCAACAGTCACGTGACAGAGAAGAGGGAAAAGAAAAGAAAGAGAGAGAGAGAAAAGGGGGACAAAACGCAACAAAGAGAGAGAAGAGAGAGAAAGAAGGAATCAGAGAGGAGAGAAGAAGGGATGGGTGTCGAAGAATGACCTGTGAGTGCAGAGCGAGACAAAGAAATAGGAGGGTAGTGGAAGACTAGACCAAAGGATCAGAGGAAAGAGAAGATGAATAGAGAGCAAGTAAAAATGAGAGAGAGAGAGAGACAAACAGAGAGTCGTACCAATTATTAAGAATATGTGTTCACATTAATGATAAAGGGGTACGGGGCGCCTGGAATATATGTTAAGGTATGTAGAAAAATACAACATGGACAAGAACGTATAACTCATAGAAGACGATACAATAAACATGGACAGGACATTCGAACCCCTCAGTCTTCAGTCAAGAACCGGATCATCGTAGTAATTTCGGCTGATTAATCTTGAGATTACTAGATCACGGCCAGCCCTCCAAGAAAAACTAAGCTGGAAGCGTAGATTTCCTGGAAGAAGGATCGAATGCATACGAACACCAGGACAGCAAAAGGGACAGATATAAAAAAACAAAAAACAATAATGGAATACAGAACATGAAATACAGAAGCATTAACGGTGAAAACAACAAGTGTCTTACGACTGATAACAAGCAAACAAATTTTTTTTTCTCTGACGCATTGGAAAAAGCCTTTATAGCGGCGGACGGAGAACACGATGTTAACACGACGAGGGTCAGGAGCTGAAAGCAGATTTCGCCAACAGTCACGTGACAGAGAAGAGGGAAAAGAAAAGAAAGAGAGAGAGAGAAAAGGGGGACAAAACGCAACAAAGAGAGAGAAGAGAGAGAAAGAAGGAATCAGAGAGGAGAGAAGAAGGGATGGGTGTCGAAGAATGACCTGTGAGTGCAGAGCGAGACAAAGAAATAGGAGGGTAGTGGAAGACTAGACCAAAGGATCAGAGGAAAGAGAAGATGAATAGAGAGCAAGTAAAAATGAGAGAGAGAGAGAGACAAACAGAGAGTCGTACCAATTATTAAGAATATGTGTTCACATTAATGATAAAGGGGTACGGGGCGCCTGGAATATATGTTAAGGTATGTAGAAAAATACAACATGGACAAGAACGTATAACTCATAGAAGACGATACAATAAACATGGACAGGACATTCGAACCCCTCAGTCTTCAGTCAAGAACCGGATCATCGTAGTAATTTCGGCTGATTAATCTTGAGATTACTAGATCACGGCCAGCCCTCCAAGAAAAACTAAGCTGGAAGCGTAGATTTCCTGGAAGAAGGATCGAATGCATACGAACACCAGGACAGCAAAAGGGACAGATATAAAAAAAACAAAAAACAATAATGGAATACAGAAACATGAAATACAGAAGCATTAACGGTGAAAACAACAAGTGTCTTACGACTGATAACAAGCAAACACATTTTTTCTCTGGCGCATTGGAAAAAGCCTTTATAGCGGCGGACGGAGAACAACGATGTTAACACGACGAGGGTTAGGAGCTGAAAGGCAGATTTCGGCCAACAGTCACGTGACAGAGAAGAGGGAAAAGAAAAGAAATATATATATATATATATATATATGGAGGCGCAATGGCCTAGTGGTTAGGGCAGCGGACTTGCGGCCGGAGGATCACGGTTTCGATTCCCAGACCGGGCGTTGTGTGTGTTTATTGAGCGAAAAAACACCTAAAAGCTCCACGAGGCTCCGGCAGGAGGTGGTGATCCCTGCTGTACTCTTTCACCACTCTAAAAGGCGGTGCTCCAGCATGGCCGCAGTCAATGACTGAAACAAGTACAAAATATATATATATATATATATATATATATATATATATATATATATACATATATATATAAATACAGTAAAAAAGGATACCGATAGAATCAGGTACTTGCGAAGATATGTACGTGGTAGGGGTGGAGAAAAAGGCGATTCCGGCCTATGGCTGGTAAATATCGAATAGGTTATTCCGGCTGTGTACTCAGAGAAAACCAACTCTATGAGTATTTACTGTGTCAGGTCTCGAAGTGACCACAACGTTTACATGAGATGTAGTGTCTTCGTCGAAAACCCAAACCACCAACTGCTCAAGGAACTGAAACCACGATCTTGCGTACGTGAATGCAACAGCCTAACTACCCCGCCATTCGTCCTAGCACACACACACACAAACACACACATATTAACACACACACACATACACACGCACATACACACACATACACACACACACACGCGCACAAACACACACGCGCGCACAGGCATGTGCACACACACATACGCGCAAGCACGCACACACACATAATACACACATTCATACATATATATATATATATATGTGTGTGTGTGTATGTTATATAATGTATACATGCACTATACATAGTATATATATATATATATATATATATATGTATTCATAGATATATTAACATAGATGAATATATTTATAGTTATGTGAGTCGTTATGTGTGTACATATGTGTATATATATATGTACCTGTTTGTATGTGTGTGTGTGTGTGTGTCTGTGTGTGTGTATTCCAACACTCACAAACTCACAAACCTACTTAACCATCTTTATCTCTTTAGATTTCCTACCAACATATTTCATCTTCCACTAGCATTATTGCGTCCCCCACCACCACCACCACCACCACCAACAACAACAACAACAACAGTAACAACAGCAACAACAATTCTACCACCTCCACCGTCACCGCCGCCACCACCGCCAACAGACTATAATATTATAACATTTCTTTTCATTTTATCCTTTCAATTTTTTTCTTTCACTTCATTCCGCCATGTTGCTAATAACCGCTTCTATCACTGATACCTCTCTAACATATCCCGTTTCTTTGTATACGTGCGCGCGCGCGTATGTGTGTTTGTGTGTATGTGTGTGTGTGTTTGTGTGTGTGTTTGTTTGTGTGTGCGTGTGTCCGTGTGTGTGTGTATGTGTGTGCATGTGTGTGTGTGTGTGTGTGTGTGTGTGTGTTAGTCATAACTATTTGAACCTTAGTACTACACTTCTGTAATACACTCGAGACGTAACCATTCTTGGCATCTGTAGAATAACAGCTATCGGAAGGAGATGAGATGCAACGCGAAGGTTTTGCGTTGGAATGATATATGTGTTTCTTATAATTACGTGGAAATGTAAACTACAGTTGCGAAAATCATATATATATAGACGTTGAGAGGGACGACCATACATACATGAATACATACATACATATATACTTACATACATATATACATATATATATATATATACATACATATATAGATTCATACATACATATGTACATACATACATTCGTAAATATATACATATATACATACATACATATATGCACACATATATATATGTATTTATATGGGTGTGTGTATATCTTTCTTTTACCTTTTATCGTTTACGTCTTTCAGTCATTTAACTGCGGTCATGCTGGAGCACTGCCTTTAGGTGAACAAATCGACCCTAGGAACTATTTTTTAAGCCTGGTACTTACTCTATCGGTTCCATTAGCCGAGCCACCAGATTGCAGGGACATAAACACACCAACACCGGTTGCCAAGTGGTGGCGGGTGGGGAGACACACGCACAGGCACACACGCAGACACAGACACACACATACAGATACATATATACGCCGGGCTTCTTTCAGTCCCCGTCTAAGAAATCCACTTACAAGGCTTTGGTCGGCCCGCGGCTTTAGTAGCAGACACCCGCCAAAATGCCACGCAATGGGACTGAACTAGGAACCAAGTGGCTGGGAAACAAGCTTCTTACCACGGAATCATTCTTAACAAACAACCATTTTTACAACACAGTCAGTGAACAATATATTGTTCACAGAAGTGAACAATATATTGTTTTACAACAATAATCAGTAAAGGGTTCGATCACTTCGACTATGTATTCTTAAAGGCGAACAGCCCCAGAAATGATCGTCTTTTGCAGCCCCATTAAGGTACTCTCTTTTAACTCTTTTACTTGTTTCAGTCATTTGACTGCGGCCATGCTGGAGCACCGCCTTTAGTCGAGCAAATCGACCCCAGGACTTATTCTTTGTAAGCCCAGTACTTATTCTATCGGTCTCTTTTGCCGAACTGCTAAGTGACGGAGACGTAAACACACCAGCATCGGTTGTCAAGCAATGCTAGGGGGACAAACACAGACACACAAGCACATATACACACACATATATATATATCTATATACATATATACGACAGGCTTCTTTCAGTTTCCGTCTACCAAATCCACTCACAAGGCATTGGTCGGCCCGGGGCTATAGCAGAAGACACTTGCCCAAGATGCCACGCAGTGGGACTGAACCCGGAACCATGTGGTTGGTTAGCAAGCTACTTACCACACAGCCACTCCTGCGAGGACGTAAACACAAAAACACCGCTTTGTCATAGAGTAATGGAAAATATACAAGTGTGAAGACACACACGCGCGCACGCACACATTCAAATTCTTTTATACTTTTGTTTGTTGACTATGGCCATGCTGGAGCACCGCTATAAAGGATCTTAGTCGAAGAATTCAACCCCAGGACGTATTCTTTGAAACCATCGTACTTACACTATCTTTGTCCGAACCGCTAACCACACCAGCATCGGTTGTCAAGCGACGGGAGGGGGACGAACAAAGACACACACACATATAAATACATACACACATATATACATACACACGACGTGAATCTTTCAGTTTCCGCCTACCAGATTTACTCACCAGGCTTTGGTCGGCTACAGTAGAAAACACTTGCTCAAGGTGCCACTTGGTGAAATTGAACCCGGAACCATGTGGTTCGAAAGCAAACTTCTTACCACACAACCACGCCTGCATCTATACACAAACACACACACATACACACACACACACACACACATACACACACACATATATATATGTATATGTACATATATATATGTATATATATATATATGTATGTATGTATGTATGTATGTATGTATGTATATGTATGTATGTGCATATATATACATAAATATACCTGTGTGCGCGTATATATATATATATATATATATATATTAATATTAATATTAATATTATGGTAATTATTTCCGAGTCCACAGGGGAGAGAAGTTCAATTTAGTGGTATTAAAATGAATTACTCACTCTATTATATACATATATATAGATAGGTTTAAGTGACAGAACTGAATGACATTATCTACAATAGGTACATATAGGACTAAATATTAAAATTATCAAATTTAATACCTTCAATTTTTATTTCAAATCATATACTTTACCTCGCGCGTTTCATGACATATTCCTCGATATAGCTGAAATAGAATGTCTCTATATACAATACCATATTAAAACGATTATATTGTCAATCTTCAGGTCTAGCATATATGAGCTTGTTTTGCTATTTACATCCTATAAAAGACATGACAAACTAAAATTATATAACAAGACGTTGTTGGAATAATTTTACTTTAGTAAATAATGAACAGAAATGTGGAATAAATGTAGGAAAGAGAAATTTTAGTAAAAAGAAATGTTAACTTCTCTGTATGGTAATTTTCTCTCCATGAATCAAACATGGCTACCAGCAATCGTATAATCCAACATTGAGACTACTTCTGTGGGCAGATAATTCTTATTAACATTTTATTCCTATTGTGGATAATGTCATTCAATTATAATGATCATATGTTGATACCATACATTATTTCACTCTCTCCACGAAATAGACATTGCCTGAAAGTCGCAGAGCAGCGTGGGATGAAGTGTTTTGGTCAAGAACACAACGCACCACCCTGTCTAGGCATTGAAATCATGATCGCGATATTTTGAGTGCGACATCCTGACAACTACGCCATATATATTAATTGATTAGAACGATGAAACGATCCCGATTTAGGAAGTCAGTAAGCTTCAAGCATATATACAGGTAATGTAGATAGCAAAGCGGGGTCGATTAATAAAGTACCAGTTACGCACTGGGGTCGATATAATAGACTTAATCCCTTTCTTTGGCATTGTTTGTCCCCTCCATGTTTAGTCCCTTGTGGGTATGGGCAATAAAGAAATATAGTACCAGCTGTATATGTGTGTTTGTTCGTATATGCGCAGATGTGAGTGTGTGTGTCCGTGTATGCGCGTGCTGGCCTGCGCGTGTGTATTTATGTATATGTATTTATATGTGTGTGTGTATGTATGTGTGTGTGTGTGTGTGTGTGTGTGTGTGTGTGTGTCTTGCGTACATCTGTATAATATCGTGTTCAAGTGTATTTCGTGGCACTTATATAATAATATCCCTGCTGAAAGAAATCTAGCTTTCGTATATTTGGCAGGACGTTCTCAAAGGATATGAATGTCACTTATGATATGTTTGTTCACGATTTACAGATTCTCTGCTGGAAATATATGCAGTGTTAAGATATCAGAAATCGTTAGCTAAAATAAAATCTTATTGAAAAATCTTATTATACAGGCCAATCGTTATCTGATTATCTAACTCAACATAGACTTGGTGAATTAATTAACTATATATATTATATTACCTCTAGGTTTGCTCTTAAACGACTTTGAGAGTTAAACCTCAAGAGGGAACGTATGGGTCTAACAACAGACGTGGTTTTGCGGTATTTTGCAACGAATCTCTACGCTCTAAATTACCACTGCTTCTGCTGATGTTTATTCCTCTGGGCTTGATAAAATAAGTCGATTCGACCGACCAGCCTCCCTTCCTATAAATGTGTGGCCTCATGCCAAATTAACGCTACCATTATGAATTTTCTAAACACTAGCAAACACACATATATTTACAGAAGAAGTCGTTTCTCTTCTTATGACGACGAAAGATTTATTTAAAGTTATGTTAGAGTCCCAGACACAAAACTTCTACATATCACAAAATTAAATAATGATATAACAACAAGTTTTCTTTCAATAAATTTACTCTATCTTTATTGCTGTTAATTTTCTAGGCACTGATCTACAGACTGAATAATGATAATTTCAGCCCATGCCGCAAACCAAATGAGAAATTAGGACACACACGTTGGCAATCGGAACACTCCGGGCTTGTGGAATTTTGCTAACAACATTAATAAACGAATGTCATCGATATATTCTGATGAAAATACTTTTAAGGCAAAGTGACACCTGTGTTTTACAACCAGGCACTAAGTAACAGTCGGTACTCCAAACATATTAGATTCATAAAAACAATAACAAAGCACGTCGTAAGAATGAAAAGGAAAAGATGAACATTATATGGGACACTCCAGTATTTATTTTAACTCTGAGATCTAACATAGCGAGGGAATTAATTCCACAAATTACGATTTTCCACCAGGATTTAAGAATTGTAATATATTAAATAGGAAACATGTTCAGGTTAGGTCTTTAGTTTGTAAGAATTACGATTTATATATCAACGATTATGATGTTGTAAAGCTGAATGAAAGAGATAAACAGCTGGACAACAGCAATCATGCAGTTTCAGAATTCATGAGAATTGCGAGCTTAAAGTGGAAATTACCAGCCGAGGTGAACATAAAACATATAATGGGGCAATTGAATTAACATTTAAAACTCGATTACATAAACATTCATTTGTAAGACGTCATAAGAAATGTGCTACGTGGTTGATAAGTCACAACCATACAGACAGGTTACACTAGCTTCACATAAGAAAAAATGGGTAATATATTTGATTGATTGAAAAATCAAGAATTTTCAAGGCAGTAACTATCTCAATAAAAAACAGAAACGGAGTTGTTAGCACCTTGTTTTTACAGAACTAATTATCGTTTGTAAAAGTGCCAGCCTACTTGAATTTCGACCGAGTTTTCAAGTATTGTAGTTTCTAATTGCTTTTAAAATAAAATTCATAACTGTCATAACTACAACAGAATTTCATAACTAGGATTATAAAAGTGACCTCAATTTCATGAGTTTTCAGAAGTTTCAGACATTCGGAGTATTACCACGAAACCTGAAATGAAATAAAAGACCTGAGGTTGAAACGGCTGTTTCTGCAAATATTCTGCTCGCATGATGTGTTTAAAGCATTAAGGCGGAATATAGACTATATGATATAGGTTATATGATACGTTGTATATAATACTTCAAACGTATTCGGAAACAGATATTTCCAGAAAAACAGGGTCGGTTTACCAACTGAATCTCCAGAAAACGTGAATTAGAATTATGAGTTTTCAATAATGTATTAAAGAATACTCTCCGCTCATATATTGAGTTCTGATATTAACCGCTACTCGATATATAAATAGAAATCCATGCACACACATACACATACACACACACGCGCGCGCATAAATACAAACACACAATCATACATACATACACACATAGAAAGAAGAAGGAGGAGAAGAAGAAGAAGAAGAAGAAGAAGAAGAAGAAGAAGAAGAAGAAGAAAAGAAGAAAAAGAAGAAGAAGAAGGAGGAGAAGAAGAAGAAGAAGAAAGAGAAGGAGAAGAACAATAAGAAAAGAAGACGAATGAGTAGAAAAGAAGACGAAGAAATGGAAGAAAAAGTAGTAGTAGTAGTAGTAGTAGTAGTAGAAAAAGAAGAGGTAGAAGAAGAAAGAGGAGGAGAAGTAGTAGGAGAAGGAGGAGAGGGAGAAGGAGAAGGAGTGCAAATGCTTTCTCGAGCGCTTTTCATTTCTGTGGAAGTTCGAAGAATGCCTTCTGCTATAGAACTCTTCCGCTGTTTATTTAATTGGCAAAGAATTTACTGTATATTTACCAATTAGAGAAGAAAGTATGTGGGCAAGAAATATATCTTTACAGAGGATTCCTTTGTAGTGAGAATATCAAAGGTATATTTGTTACAAGTGTCCCTTGCCAAAAAATGGCGGAACGACGAAAACTACTGCAGTGTTTGGGTGGTTGAATAATGACTAAATACGGAATGATGAAAAGAAGAAACAAATATTTTATTGATAAAGGGTCATACGGAAAATATTAGAAATAATAATAATAATAATAATAACAATAACAATAACGATGACGATGACGATGACGATGACGATGATGATGATGATGATGATGATGATGGTGGTGGTGGTGGTGGTGATGATGATGATTATGATGATGATGATAATGAGCCACAAAAATTTAATTTCAAAATGAAACACACCAGAATGAGATACGGAGGTTTAAAAGAAATGTTCGAAAAAAAGGATGTAGAATTCTTTTCATGTGACGTATGGATCTGAATAGAGGCAACTATAGAGTCGTAAAGAAGACGAAAGATGTACATGTATATATATACATACATGCACACATGCACACTGCAAACCCACATACATATGTGTGTGTGTATGTATGTATGTCTATATATATATATATATACAAATACGTATACAAATATATAAAAATATACGTGAATAAATATATACACAAATTTATATATATGTATAAATTCAAATATACATGCACATATACATATGCATATATATATATGCATATACATATATCTCTCTCTCACTCTATCTATCTATCTATATATGCATAAAACAAACATATCTATGTGCAGTGGTGTAGATGAGTGCATGTGTGTCTAAGAATATATATTTTGGCAGAGAAAATTTAAGTTGTAAATAAAGAACAATTTCAAATTGTCTATGATAAATGCTTCTCATATATATACATAATATTATATATATATTATATATATATATATATATATATATATATATATATATATATATATAATATATATATATATATAAACCAATGGCGGTGCCCCAGCATGGCCACAGCTTGTGAGCTGAAACTAGATGAAAATAAAAAATAAATATATGTCCACACATACATAAATGTATACTTACGCATATATACATTTATACATATAGAAATAGGTATATATATATATATGTGAGTGTGTGTGTGTGTTTGTATTCATATACATGCCTTCGCAAATATATATATCTGCATACATATATTCATATATACACCACACAGAGATTGATGTATTATATAAGTACATATATGTATCCACACAGACACACACACACAGATATATATATATATCTGTGTGTGTGAAAGTATCCATATATATGTGTGTGTGTGTGCGGTTATGTATGTATAGATAAATAGATAGGTAGATAGATAGATAGATAGATAGATAGATAGATAGATAGATAGATAGATAGATAGATAGATAGATAGACAGACAGATCTGTCCCCAATTGTATGTAGCAATTGTCAAACAGAAGATGAATTTATTTCTTGAAATTTCTATATTTGTAGCAAAAATTATTATATTGTTTCATGCTTTGCATGAAAAAAATAATAAATTGTTCCCCGCAAAAATGTTTTACTTTCAGAGTGGAAAAATCATATATTTATATTTTGTACATGTTTTACGAAACGTGACTCGACCCATTTTCTACATTACCGTCATACATCGATTCTCAATAAATCAAAATTTCCGAGTCAACCGGAAATTTTCAAACTTCATATTTCAGGTATTATTAAAAGTAGGCATGAACTGTTCCTTTGACTAATACGTATATCGATACATTAATACATGCATATACATACAAACATATATATATAATATATATATATATATATATATATATATATATATATATATATATAGAAGTTTCTTTAGTCTCTTTCGCTCTCTCTTTCTCTCTCTCTCTCTGTTTATTTCCTCGTGTTCCTTTCTCTTGAAGAGCGTAGGTTCGAAACGTATAAAACTTCCTCATCGTCCCGAGCGTCAGTCTAATACTCCTGCTTGTTGTTTATACCCCTGTCTTCGTCTTTTGCTTTTCTGTAAATTTCAATATATATATTTATCATATACCAACACGTACAAGACATTGAAAATCCCTTCGAGGATAGGCTAAATAATTACGGTTGATCTTTTAACAATGAGGGGAGTTGAAATACGACAACAGTAAATAGGTGCATATAGCTGATAAAAGAGGCAACGCCGTATAATATATACGTTCTAGGCAGTGATGGAGAGGTCTATCTAAGAATTCACATAATCTGGGCTCTTTGATGAATTGAAAAATCGCAAATTTTGGATCCTCCTCTCATAAGCGCAACTTGGTTTGCTGACCTAGTCATGTCCGTTTTCGAATAAAGGAAAGTTAGACATACATACTTGCATGCATGCATACATACATACATACATACATATTGTTCTTTGTAGATAAACAAAGAAAAAAACTTTAAATTTTTAACAGTTACTAATGGCATTCAATTAGAATAACTTTTCTTTCGATGTCTTTCACTGTTTCATTTCACTTCTAGCAAACAGCAAACGAAAACATGCGATCTTTAGAGACAAAAAAATGACAGAGCCGCAGGCATGACCGATTAGCATGTCAGAAAATTCATCAATTTTGTCATGTGCAAAGGTTTTGTGCGAAACCGACGGTAATCTTCTGCATTACTGTATTCTAAAAGCACTAATATATTGATTGGTCCCGCCATTCCCCACGTCACACAAGAAATCCAGCATGTATATATTATAAATATGTGCTTGCAGAACAAAAATGTGAAAAAAAAAAAAATGTGCCATTTCGGAAAATGTCGTTCTTCAGAATAGCGTTTAAAAATGAAAGTGAGAAAGAAAAGAAGGAAAACTGAAAAAGAAACAGAAGGAAAAGTGAAAAAAGTACCATCCAGGCGAAAATGCTGCGTGGTTTCCAAAATGGCTGTATTTATAATATAATCAAACCCTAACATAATCACATTACCACATTTCCTGTTCGTATTTTTATAATTTCACAAAAATATCCTTTACAATATGTAAATAGTTGAAAATCCGGCTCTGTTGGAAATAATAGAATAATATATTTATCTATGCAGGATTTTAAAACTTTGAACTATACATGTGTGTTTGTGTTTGTGTGTGTGTGTGTGTGTGTATATGTGTGTGTGTGTGTGTATGTGTGTATGTGTGTGTGTGCATGTGTGTGTATGTGTGCATGCGTGTGTGTGCATGTGTGTGTGTGTGTGTGTGCATGTGTGTGGTCAGCAATTAGAAACACCATTTTAAATACATTATTCACAAGCTTTAATTAAAATTTGGGTATTATTAGCTGGAACCATGACACCAACGGAAATGCTTTCTTTTTATGATACCTTTTTCCTTGTTTTTTTCTTTTGTACTGAAGAGCAGGCCCTTCCTAGAGCATTACAATCTTTTGAATGAAGGCAGTAAAATAATAATTTTTTCCAGGATGATGGCGCTCCTACGTTGAATATGAGGAGTTCCAATGTTAGACCTTATCACTGAAATTTATATTCGAATTTTTTCTACTTTATTGGCTGATTTTGATTCATATATTTTTAATGCGTATACGAAATATTTGTACGTATAACAGTATCACACACGCAATTCACACACAAACATATTTACAAATACAGACACCTACACACAAATACATACGCACATGTTTGTATATATTTCATGCGGCGGGGTCGATTGAAGGGCGAAGGAGAAATAAACAAATATGACCCAGGCATATCGATTATATATTTCTTTTTGTGCGTGTGTGGTAACTATAGAGAAGATTGGAGAGAAACATATGTGAGAAAGGAGAGAAGGTGAGAGGGTGTTGAGAGGGCAATGTGGAGCAAGCATGAGAGAGGGAGGGCGAGAGAGAAAATGAGAGAAACAACTAGAATAGAATGGCAAGAGAGGAAAAGTGAGAGACAGCACAAATACACACACACACATATATATACATATATATGCGCATATAATACATATACATACATACATATATATATATATATATATATATATATATATATATATGGGCATATATAAATATATGTATGTAGATACATGCATATATATATATGTATATATATATCTATATATACATATATATATATGTATATATATATATATATATATGGACATATATACGCAGATACAAAGATACAGAAAAAGAAAGAGAAACAGGGTGAGCAAGAGGGAGTGAGAAGAGAAAGAAGAGGAGGAGAGAAGGAGAGAAAGAGAGAGTGAAAAAGTGAGACTGACGTGAGAAGTAGGATGATGGGACTGTTAAGTCGAGTGACCGTGTTTGGTCAAATATTAAACGAATCGATAATTCCGTGATTGGTCAATGGTTATGGTGTGTCAGCTTTGGAAGGACAAATGAAGGGGAAGGGGAGGAAAACGGTGCAAATGAATGCAGTGTTAGGTTGGACTGTTAGAGAGACAGGAGTGGTGGTGGGGTGGTGGTGGTGGGGTGGGGGGTGGAGGTGATGGTGGTTGGTGGTGATAGAAACAGAGGGAAAGAGGAACCACGGAAGGAGATGGAAAGAGAGGGAGAGTGTGAAAGAAGAGTAGGGAGGGATGTGGGAGAGAGTGAAGAGCCAATGAGAGACAGAGAAGGGGAAATGAAGAGAGAGAGAGAGGGCAATAAACAGCAAGAGTTAAATTTTGAGTGTATGATTGTATGAGTAAAAGGTTTTCAATCTCTCATATAATTTGTACGTATGTATATATATATATATATGTATGTATGTATATACACGTATATATACACATATACATATATATATACATACGTACACACATATATATACGTGCATATATATAAATATATATGTATATAGATATATAGATATTTATATATATGTATGCATATACATATAAACATACATACATACATACATATATACGTATACATATATATGCATATATATATATGTTATATATATTATTATATATATATATATATATTATATATATACATATATAATATAATATATTATGCATAGATATAACATACATATATATATATATATATTATGATATTATATATATATATATATACATATACACATATAGATATGATTATGTATATATACATATGTGTGTATATACATACACGTATAGACTATAGACGGCTAAGCACAATAAACTCATAATATATATATCTATTTATGCACACTCTTTTATATGCATGAATGTGTTGTGTGTGGCTGTAAACACAGTTAGATCGTAATAATATTTCTACCCAAAATAGATGTTTATGAGTTGTCTACTCTCCAGTATGCGAATGTATTTCTTATTAAATTACTCTGGTACCATATACGTATTGTTATGGATACGCATTACATATGTATGATATATATATATATATATATAATATATATATATATATAAATATATATATATATATATTTCGTATACGTTCGCTGCTGTCTTCCAAGGAATCTCGTGCACTTTCCTTGGGGCTGGCCAGATTGGAGCAGTTTCGAGTATAGCTATCCGAGACTGCAAAGATGATCTGGAACTCGACTGAGGAAACAAAACTCCGAATGACCTGTCTTTGTATTTTCTTGTTCCTTTTTGTGTCATCTAATTGTCTGGAGGATTCGTTGTCGCCTGTTGCATTCTTGTTTCATTTTTTGTATTCTTCTTTATATATATATTATTTTATACTTTTAATCTTTTACTTGTTTCGAACATTTGAATGCGGCCATGCAGGAGTACCACATTCACTCGCTTTGTTCTCCCCGAGGCTATAGTAGAAGAGAAGGGCCACGCAGTGGGACTGAACCCGGAACCATGTGGTTGGTAGACAAGCAACTTACCGCACAGCCACTCCTGCGCCTATATTCATATATATATGTTCATACATATATGCGTGCGTATGTCCGTATATATGTTTATATATATATATATATATATATATTCTTTTCCTTTATTCTTTTATTTGTTTCAGTCATCATCTTACTGTGGCCATGCTAGAGCACCGCATTTAGTCCAACAATTCGATCCTAGGACTTATTCTTTGTAAGCCTAGTACTTATTCTGTCGGTGTCTTTTGCCGGAACGCTATGTTACGGGGAGATAAACTCACCAACATCGGTTATAGGGCGATAGTGTGAGGACAAACACAGACTCACAATACATACATAGCGGATTTGGTAGACAGAAACTGAAAGAAACCTGTTGTATATATATATATATAATATAATATATTAATATATATATATATATATATATATATATTATACGACGGGCATCTACAGTTTCTGTCTACCAAATCCGGTCACAAGATATGGATGGCTCAAGGTTATAGTAGAAGATACTTGCCCAAGATTCCAGGCAGTGGGACTGAACCTGGAACTATGTGGTTGGGTAGCAAGCTTCTTACCAAGGAGCCACTGCAGCACCTATTACGTATGTACCTATCTGAACATAAATACTTGTATAATTTTACAAGTCTCACCGTTTGGAGACACTTCAGAAAATTTGATTTGTCCCCTGCAACCAGCGTGAAACAGAGGTTCGGCAAATAGAGTCCGTTGAAATAACTACAAGAATAAAATGTATGGCCGCACATTTATTATTCACTCTAATCCCTAAAAGCTGGACTTTGCTATGAGGGCCTTTCAAATAAGAAATGAATTTAAAATCACCCGGGTTCAGTCCCATTGCTTGATACCACGGGCAAATGTCTTCTACTATAGCCTGGAACCAACGAAAGCTTTGTGAGTGCATTTGGTAATAGGAAACTGAAACAGACTCGTCGTATATATGTGTGTGTGTGTGTTTGTCTACCGCCCCCTCACAAGCGGTGTTGGTACATTTGTGTCCCTGTGACAAAAGGCTTCGGTAAAAGTGACAGATAGAATAAGAATCAGTCTTTAAAAATAAAAAGTATTGGAGTCCAAGAGTTCAAGGCCGTGCCCTGGCATGGCCGCAGTCGGCTGACTGTAACAAGTATATGATATTTATGTTTTGAAAGTTCGAAACAAAGCAGACAATTCATGCTCAACATATATTCTTTTCTACTCCAGGCACACAAGGCCCGAAAGCTTTTGGGGAGTGGTGTCAGTCGATTAGATCTACCCCCAATACGCAAATGGTGTTTCGTTTATGAACTCCGAAAGGATGACAGGCGAAGTCGACTTCGGCGGAATTTGAACGCAGAACGCGAAGACAGACGATATACCAATTTCTTTACTACCCACAAGGGGTTAAACACAGAGGGGACAAACAAGGACAGACAAACATATTAAGTCGATTACATCGACTCCAGTGCGTAACTGGTACTTAATTTATCGACCCCGAGAGGAGGAAAGGCAAGGTCGACATCGGCGGAATTTGAACTGAGAACGTGACGACAGACGAAATACGGCTTCACGTTGCGCCCGGCGTGCTAACGTTTCTTATTTCTTTATTGCCCACAAGAGGCTAAACATAGAGGGGACAAACAAGGACAGACAAACGGATTAAGTCGATCACAACGATTCCAGTGCGTAACTGGTACTTAATTTATCGACCCCGAAATGATGAAAGGAAAATCGACCTCAGCAGAATTTGAACTCACAACGGCATGCTAACGTTTCATCCAGCTCGCCACTTTACGTTCCACAGTTATTAAAAACACAATATTAACGTCTCATGTGCTCAAGTTTTATTTATCTTTCAGCAAGTAAAATGATTTAGAAAGACTACTTTTGAGATATTTTTACACATTTATATTTCAAAAGTTCCCACGGAGTCCATTCTGCTGCATTCTGAGGGAAAAGTAATCTGTAAGTATTTATAATGTATACAAACGGGAATAGAATTTAGTCGGTCAGTCTAATTTGCATAATTGTGTGGGCGTTTGTTTTGTATACACGATAACGTCTAATAAAATAATGCGTGTATATACATATATACACGATGCATATCTTCATATAAACATATGAATGAATGTGCATATATATATATATATATATATATAGAGAGAGAGAGAGAGAAAGAGAGAGAGAGAGAGACACACATTTATATATCTATATCTATATCTATCTATCTATCTCTCTGTCTCTCTCATCTAATATATACACACATTTATATATATATATATATTATATATATATATATATATATATATATATATATATATATATAATATCTATGTGTTTGAGTACTTGATGTATTTTTATATTATATATATACGTGATGTATTTTACATTCATATATATATATAGGCGCAGGAGTGGATGTGTGGTAAGTAGCTTGCTAACCAACCACATGGTTCCGGGTTCAGTCCCACTGCGTGGCATCTTTGGCAAGTGTCTTCTGCTATAGCCTCGGACCGACCAAAGCCTTGTGAGTGGATTTGGTAGACGGAAACTGAAAGAAGCCTGTCGTATATATATATATATATGTATGTTTGTGTGTCTGTGTTTGTCCCCCTAGCATTGCTTGACAACCGATGCTGGTGTGTTTACGTCCCCGTTACTTAGCGGTTCGGCAAGAGAGACCGATAGAATAAGTACTGGGCTTACAAAGAATAAGTCCCGGGGTCGATTTGCTCGACTAAAGGCGGTGCTCCAGCATGGCCGCAGTCAAATTACTGAAACAAGTAAAAGAGTATATATACATATTTATATTTCACACACTTTTGTATCTAGAAATATATATATATATATATTATATATATATAATATATATATATATATATACATAATATGTATGTGTGTGTGTACTTGATGTATTTTATATTTATATATATACGTGATGTATTTTACATTCATATATATATATACATATTTATATTTCACACACTTTTGTATCTAGAAATATATATATATATATATAGTTATCCGTAATAATGAAGGGTGAAATTAATTAATTTGGAAAAATTATCAATTACACCAAGTAGTCTTCGGCATGTAAAAGCCTCATTCGAGGAAAATTTAAGTAATACTAAGCAATAAGGGTTTAGCAACGAGTTGCCTTACCACATACCGAATTTAGAAATAGCAGTCAAAGGGTTATAGCTATTTCTTCTACTAAAAAGTAGAAGAAATAGCTATAACCCTTTGACTGCTATTTCTAAATTCGGTATGTGGTAAGGCAACTCGTTGCTAAACCCTTATTGCTTAGTATATATATATATATAATATATATATATATAAATTTGTCTTTCATTCGCTGTCTCTGCATACATACACATACACACTCACACAGACACATACTCACATACACACACAGAAACACAAACACATATACATTTGCATATATGCATTTGTATATATATGTATGTATTGAACAAGAAATACATAAACAGATCGACAGATAGACAGACACACTGATAAACAGACCTGACAGACTGATAGATAGATAGGTAGAGATAGATAGATAGATAGATAGATAGATAGATAGATAGATAGATAGATAGATAGATAGATAGATTATGTGTGTGAGAGAGTGAGAAAGTGTGAGATCTGTGGGCGGAGAAAATGAATCCTACACGTAGAAATGGAAAGTTTGTGCAGATCAATAAATAATTCATATCGATGCTTAATTGCTCAATTAATCATTTACAATAACAATTGAGTGTGCAGCTATTTCACTCTCTCAGCACTTGTTCATCGCTATCGTCTCTCCCTCCCTTTCTCCCAGTTTCTATCTACCTCTCCAATTTTCCCCCTCCTTCTCTCTCCTCTCTCTCTGTCTCTCTCTCTCTCTCTCTATGTTTCTCTGTGTATATATTCACCAGAACCTATATATTTTCTTATCTCTCTATCTTTCGCTATATAGCTTTTTCTTGCCTTCTCATTCAGTCTATTCCTCTATTTCTTTCTCTCTCTGTCCCTCTCTTACTCTCTCTGCCTCTCTACGTCTCTCTCTACATACCTCTGTGGATATGGTCGCTCCTTTATGTAAGAATGCGTGTTCTCGTAAGTGAGAATATGTATATATATGTATATATATATATATATATATATACATACATATATATATATATATATATATATATAATATATATATATATCTATATATATATATATATATATATATTTATATATGTATTATGTATGTATATATACATATCTACATATATATTTTGTTTGTGTGTGTGAGTCTCATCAGTCTGAAATGTGTCCCAAATTCACAGGTATTCCTCAAATATTAAGTGGTTCTAAACTAAGCTCCATATGGCTCCTTATGTTCCATTTATGATTTCTCCTTAAACTTTATATGCAATAACCTGATTACCCTTTTACAATACACAACATATTTAAACATTTCTCATACAATTCCCAATAATATTTTATTACGAAAACATAATAGAAGATTTTAGACACCAAATGGCTATGAAGATACCCCATTTCTCAAGTAAAACAGGAAATCAGAGTTCCATTGGTAAAAGAATGGTTGATAATCAC
>NW_021834499.1:45000-50277 GCF_006345805.1 Octopus sinensis
AACATAGAACGACGTGCTTCGCTGAATAGAATTACATGAATGTAAATGTAAATCTATATAGCGAAGCAAGTTTCAAATATCTTAAATTATTGATCTGCCTTCCTTTAACATATTTAACAGTTGCAATGTGTTAAGATAATCAAGTGTTAAATATCTTTAAACATGAATAATTGTTAGAAAGGTTCGTTTAAGATTCCGATACTTAAGTATTGATTAATCTTCGATAATTGCATGATAATTTTCCTGCGTTTTTATTTATGATCATTAACGGACGAATGAGGTTAAATAACATAAAAATTTCATTGAATCGGACCTCTAAATAGCTAATTTGATCGACTACTCTACAGTGAAGCTGAGGTTGTTGCAATGCATCAAGCAATGTTATGTTTCTAAATATAAAACTTGCTGCCGTAAACGATACTATCTCCTCCTTGGTACTAAATAAGCAGCGACTCTATAAGTATCAAGCGATAAATATCTTCTGGGATGAAAAATTTTGAGTATAACTTATTGTAAACGTAATATCCTAGGCATCAAATTGGTAGAGTCGTTCGATTGTCGAATAAATTTCATTGCAGTATTCGTTTTGGTATTTTCATGCGATGTATTAAAACCCCGCGAGGGAGGGCAACTTTGGTTTTCATTCTATTGATATTGATAAATACAGAAAGATTTTTCTCGTGATCTTTCTTTCTGACTGCTTCTTTTCTTTCTGGAAGATATCGGCTGCAGTGAGACATGGAAAGAGAAGGGGTCAATCAGAAAAAAGTGTCCACTTCGTACCGTATATCATGGCATGGTAAAAGTTGCAAACTGTTAAAAAATATGTTGTGTCAAAGAAATTCTATCGTTAAATCAAGCGTAATATTATGGTGTCCCGGTTTCAGACAAAATATCTGACAATCAAAGATGTCATTATCAAGATGTCAACATGATTTAAATTTTTTTTTAATTCATTGATGATTAATCAACGGGTTGAGAGAATTCAATGAACTTTAAAAAGACCACTGGATCCCCACTGAAGTTGCCATGGGTTATATGATATCCTATCTATAGGGTGGTCCAAAGGCGCAAGAAAATAAATAGTCAATTCTCACACACATCACAGCATGCATTTTCTTGAAAAGACAGTTGAAGAAAAAAATAATGCATGGAAGGAAAACAACTTTGGGTCTTGTGGAGTGATTGCCGAAGTGCTCTTTGGTCGGCGAACAAGTGAGAATTGAAGAGACCAGGGAATGTAGTCGAAATAATAGCAACAATAGTAGCAGCAGCAGCAGCAGCAGCACCAACACCAATAGCAGCAATAACAGCAGTAAGTATGTCTGCTTAAAAACATAGAGAGAAAAAGAATGCAAAACGAAGCCAGCATGGAATCTTTTACTCCCTAGATATACTACGACTGAATAGAATCTGGGATAGCCGCGGTGGGAATGTCTGACCAAGGTATACTCTATTAGGGTTCAGCTGGGAATAAGCAACAAAGATAGCACTTACAAGTAAGTGTCCCAAACCGTATTACAATCAAATCTGTCAGGGGGAGCACATTCTTCCTTAAACTACAATGAATAATTCATACCTTCGAGTATGATCTCACTGCGCGAGTGTTTACAAAAAAGTGTATTCTATCGAAGCCACGAGTCAACCAAAGATTTGTGAGGCAGATTTGGTTAATGGAATCAGTGTGAAACTTCGTCGGGAATGGTAGGGTGGGGTCTGTTCGTAAGGGAGGTTATTCCGTCATCCAGCTAAGGCACATTACCTGTTCCTTGAATCTATTATGGCTATCCAAGCTTTGCAATAATCTAGGGCTGGTTTTCGATAACTTTCTCTCCCCAATTTCGGAGGCTGAGGACAGAGGCATGGCCGCTTTGCATTCTGTTTCGGATTTTCATCTTTTGTATCATTCACGTGTTTCAGTACCGCCTTGAAGAATTGTTGTCGAACGAGTGGACCCCCGGGAATATTTCTTTCTTTAGCTTCGTACTTATTCTATTGGTCTTATTTGAGCTAAGTTACAGGGACTTAAACGCATATATATATATGTATGTATATATGTATGTATGTATGTATGTATGTATGTATGTATGTATGTATGTATCTATGTATGTATGTATGTATGTATGTAAGTATGTAATGTATATATGTTGTATGTATGTATGTATAAATATACACACGAAATCTGATCAATAAGTATCCGGACTGCTGACATAGTAACAAATCTAAAGCACGTAGTGAAGCCGCTTGGCACAAATTCATCATGAACAATGCTGTGCACTCGAACTAGTTTCGTTAGTATGGCGACAGTGCGGATACTTATTCATTGGACCTCCTCTATCTATCTATCTATCTATCTATCTATCTATCTATCATCTATCTATATCTATCTATATATCTATCTATCTATCTATCTATATATATATATATATATATATATTTTATATATATATATATATATATATATATTTATATATATATGTGTGTGTGTATATGTGTATATATATATGTGTGTGTGTGTGTGTGTGTGTGTGTGTGTGGTGTGTGTGTGTGTGTGTGTGTGTGTCTGTGTGTGTGTGTGTATGACTTTAGTCAACCCGAGGATATAGTGAAGATATACCAAGTTGGCACACAGTGGGACTGAACCCAGAACCATGTGCTTCTGAAGCAAGGAACCTTACCACATAGTCACGCCTTCGCTAGTTAGTACCAGATAATAAATTCTATTTATCATGCTTTATTTTTATTGTTATTTGTGTTGAACCCTGGGACTCATAAGGCCGGTTAACATGTTAGCAATATCGCAACAACTCCTGAACAAGAGGACGGTCTGCTGCGGAGCACGAGGCCAGTACTTAAAAGGGGAGAGAACATCCCCCACACCCAGTGCTTGATTAGTACCACATTTTATTGACTCCCGAAGAGATGAAAAGTAAAGCTGACTACAAAGAGATTTCTAATACTCCATTTTATTAACCCATGAAGGGACAAAAAACAAAGCTGACCGCACCGAGATTTGAACGCAGATTGCAAAACCATTTTGTCCGACGTGCTAATGATTTTGCCAAATTACTGCTTAATATTATTTTTAGGAACGTAGCATCTATTCAGACGGGAAACAAAACTGCGTAGCAAATATTAGCTTAGTGCAAGTACACAACAGCAAGGAGGCTTGCACTTAGATTCACGAAGAAAAATTAACCGGTCAATAGCTAAAGGTTAACGTTTAATTGTGAAACAATGTAGAAATAAATATTATGATCAAAACAAACGTAGAATTAGTTAAATATATAAGGGAGGGCAGTCAGTAATTATGATATATTTTTGTGGCGGAGAATTTAGTTGTCATCTAATAGCAATTAAGGAAATGATTTAGGCATTAGTTTGAAGAGAGCAGATAGGCCGTATGTCATGAGAGTTCCATTATGTCAGTAATGTGGAATGTGGCGAACGAATAGACTGACTGACTGAATCGGATAACAGGCGGGCAGGTCCGTTTGTAATAATAGTCCTACACTCACAAATGTAAACACTCACACACACACATACACAGAAACACACATACACAGAAACACACACACACACACAGACACTGACGCGCACACAGAGGCACACACACGTATATGAAAAAATATATATGGCTGCGTGTCTGATGTATATGCGTTTATGTGTGTGTATGTGTGAGAGTATATGTATATACATATATATATGTACATATGTGTGTCTGTGACTGTGTCTATATATATATATATATAATATATATATATATTATATATATATATGCACAAATCCCGCTGTGTAAATATGTATATATATATTTTTTTCTTATATATATATATTATATATATATATATATATATATATATATACGTATATATATATATATATATATTTTTGTTTGGATTAACTATATATATATATATAATATATATATATATATATATATTCACAAATCCTGCTGTGTCAATATATACATATGTGTGTGTGTGAGTGTATACGTATGTGTATATACAAACAAATATATACAAAACCATACACACACGTATGCATAAGCTGCATTATGGACATACATATCGAATTACATATAATTACATATATACGTAGATATAGGTGTGTGTACAAGTGTGTGCATGTGTATGCGCGTGTGCATGTGTGCATAAGTGTGCACGTGTGTGTGTGTTTGTGTGTATAAGTGTGCGTACGTTCGTAGAGGCATACATAGCTCTATTTTGGTTTTGCCAGAATCTTGGTGGAGATCTGAAGTAACGTATAGCAAGTAAATCATATTTAAAGGAATTTAATTGTCAAATGAGCAGCACTTCGTTGCCGAAAATATATAAAATTACGTATAGACAAACAAGCAGATGCTCATTTGCACATATGTATATTCACGAATACGAATATAAAACACACACACACACACACACACACACACACACACACATATTCATATGTATGTATTTATTTATACATTTCTTTATGCATCTTTTTATGTATATACGTTTATCCATTGTTATAACTTTCAACTTCGTTGCAAGATATTTTATCAGAGAATCTTACAGACGGGTGAGGCAATCTGGTGCTGCTATATAGGCCATTTAAAACCTGAACACATGTATAATGTTATTTTGTCGTTTATTATCGTAGGTTTGCTTTTTGTTTTTCATAACATTTAAAGTTTACGCACGTTTGCATGTGAACATATCTGTGTGTTCATGTATGTATGTGTATATGTATGTATATAATATATATATATATATATATATATATATATATATATATATATAAGATATATATATATGTATATATATATATATATATATATATATATATATAATAATATATATATATATATATATATATATGTATTTGAGTGTGTATTTATAGTCATACCAGTGAGGGTTTGAAATGACACTTAATACGGAGAAGAACAAGCAATTATGACTGTGGAGCTCGATCATCGCCTGCGCTGTGGTAGCGAAATATATTTATATCTATCTATCTATCTATCTATCATCTATCTATCTATCTATCTATCTAATCTATCTACTATCTATCGGTTGCTGTCTATCTATCTGTCCTGTCTATATATCTATCTATCTATCTATTTATCTATATCTATCTATCTATCTATCTATCTATCTATCTATCTATCTATCTATCTATCTATCTATCTATCTATCTGTCTGTCTATCTATCTGTCTGTCTATCTATCTATCTATCTATCTATCTATCTATCTATCTATCTATCTATCTATCTATCTATCTATCTTTCGGGCC
>NW_021834500.1:5000-45000 GCF_006345805.1 Octopus sinensis
TAGATTAGGGATAATGATAATTTGCTAGCATTATAAACATATAAATCTCTTTGGAATAATAAGGCCAGGTGCTGATTTTGGAAAAATAAAAGTCAAAACTAACCTTGGCAAGATTTAGACAGATCAGACGCTGGTGTTTAAGGTGTTTAAATAAACACCTTAAAGCAATTTGTCTGATTCTGCCAGTGTAATTAAATTGTACGCTTCGACCTTCAGTGGAATGATTAAAATTTCAGATTAGTTTTTGCAATTAATGTTTAATGTTAATTAACCCCAGTTTTAAGTTTTCTATGTCTTATTTCTAGATAACAGTGTCAGGTAAGGATTTTGAATTAGTCAATATCCGCATTAGGTAAAGGTTTTGATTTTGATTTATTGAGGATAATTTTAATTTGCTCTCTTAATTAACTGTTAAAACTTTATTACTTTTTTTCAGCTTGATTTTAGATCATTTTGTTGGCCATAGAGGGTTTCAATTTATGTGTTGTTTCAAATATTCCAATTAGCTTTTACCATTTAATAAACCCGAGTTTTAAGGTTTCTCTATCTTTCATTTAGAAAAGAGTATCTTGTGATAGATTAGGGAAACATATAAACACCTCAAAGCAATTGTCTGATTCTGCCTGTCTAATTAAATTGCTGTACGCTTGGACCTTCAGTGGAATGATTAAAATTTGAGATCAGATTGTTTAGTATGTTTAAATAGTTTTCTATGTCTTATTTCTAGATAACAGGTATCAGGTAAAGATTTTGATTTCGTCAAATTTATAATGTATTTATAAATTCCAAATTTGTTAACCATTGTGGATGATGTTAATTTGCTATCTTTATTAACATATAAAAGTTTTTGGAATACTAAGGCGAGGTTTTAAGAAAATGAAAGGCAAAACTAACATTGGAAAGATTTAAACAGAATGATTAAAATTTGAGATCAGATTGTTTAGTGTTTTTCTGACAATATGTTTAAATAGTTTCAAATTGCTTTTTTAAATTAGTTTTTGCTATTAACGTTTATTTTTAATGGACACCAGTTTTAAGTTTTCTATGTCTTATTTTAGGTAAAGGTTTTGATTTAGTCAAAATTATAATTCATTCATAATTCCTAATTTGTTAACGATTGTTTTTGGCTAGGTTTTTAGAAAATGAAAGGCAAAACTAACATTGGAAAGATTTAAACAAATCAAACATTGTTATCTAAGCAATCTAGGCATCACAAAGTCAATGTAAATAAATTGTACATTTTGATCCGGGGTAAAATGTTTCAAATCTGTGATCAGATTACATAGTTTAATAATGTTTATCTTTACAATATTATTTGAAATAGTTTTAATTTATTTGTTGTTTTAAATATTCCAATTAGCTTTTAATCATTATTAATGATTAAAAGATTTCTATGTCTATTTAAGTATCTGTATTAGGTAAAGGGTTTGATTTTGTCTTCTGATTGAGGATAATTTTAATTAGCTAGCTTTATTAACATATAAAACTTTATTTTGTTTCCCAGATGGCTTGAAATAGTTTTAATTTATTTGTTGCTTCAAATATTCCAGTTAGCTTTTGCCATTTATCTTTATTATTAATAAACACAAGTTTTAAGGATTCTATTTCTTAAAACAGTATCTTTTGATAGAGTAAGGATAATGATAATTTGCTAGCATTATGAACATAAATCTCTTTGGTGTAATAAGCCTAGGTGCTGATTTTAAGAAAGTAAATTTGAGATCAGATTGTTTTGTTTTTCTTTAAATAGTTTCAATGTACCTGCTGTTTTAAATATTCCAATTAGATTTTGCCATTATTGTTTATTATTAATGGACCCCAGTTTTAAATTGTCTACGTCTTATTTCTAGATAACAGGTTTTGATTTAGTCAAATCTAGATAAAGATTTTGATTTAGTCAATTTATAATTTGGCAAGATTTAGACAGATCAGACACTGGTACACCTCAAAGCAATTTGTCTGATTCTGCCTGTTTAATTAAATTGTTGTACGCTTGGACCTTCAGTGGAATGATTAAAATTTGAGATCAGATTGTTTAGTATGTTTAAATAGTTTCAATTTACTTGCTGTTTTAAATATTCCAATTACTTTTTGATATTAATGTTTTAAGTTTTCTATGTCTTATTTCTAGATAACAGGTATCAGGTAAAAATTTTGATTTAGTCAAATTTATAATTTATTTAGAAATTCCTAATTTATTAACGATTGTGGATGATGTGAAATTATTATCTTTATAATAGTTTTTGGAGTAGAAAGACCATTGGAAAAATAACAAAGCATTTTGTCTGATTCTGCCAATCAATGTAATTAAATTCTTGTACGTCTTGATCCGGGGTGGAATGTTTCAATCTAAGATCAGATTGTAATCTGATCTTAGATTTGAAACATTGGTAATAATCTTTACAATAGTTTGGTAATAATCTTTACAATATGGCTTTAAATAATTTCAATTTACTTGTTTTAAATATTGTAATTAGTTTTTGCCATTAATGTTTATTATTAATTAACCCCAGTTTTAAGTTTATATGTCTTATTTCTAGATAATAGTATCAGGTAAAGATCCGCATTAGGTAAAGGTTTTGATTTTTTCTTTTGATTTATTGAGGATAATTTTAATTTGCTTATTAACTTTTAAAACTTTATTACTTTTTTTAGCTTGATATTATATCGTTATGTTGGCGTTAGAGAGTTTCAATTTATTTGTTGTTTCAAATATTCCACTTAGCTTTTGCCATTTAAGAAACCCGAGTTTAAGATTTCTCTATCTTTCTCTTAGAAAACAGTATCTTGTGATAGATTAGGGATAATGGTAATTTGCTAGCATTATAAACATATAAATCTCTTTGGAGTAATAAGGCCAGGTGCTGATTTTGGAAAAATAAAAGTCAAAACTAACTTTGGCAAGATTTAGACAGATCAGACACTGGTACTTAAACACCTCAAAGCAATTTGTCTGATTCTGCGTTTAATTAAATTGTTGTACGCTTGGACCTTCAGTGGAATGATTAAAATTTGAGATCAGATTGTTTAGTATATTTAAATAGTTTTCTATGTCTTATTTCTAGATAACAGGTATCAGGTAAATATTTTGATTTAGTCAAATTTATAATTTATTTAGAAATTCCTAATTTGTTAACGATTGTGGATGATATTAAGTTGCTATCTTTATTAACATATAAAAGTTTTTGGACTAGTAAGGCAAGGTTTTTAGAAAATGAAAGGCAAAACTAACATTGGAAAGATTTAAACAGATCAAACACTGTTATCTAAGCATCACAAAGCAATTTGTCTGATTCTGCCAGTCAATGTAATTATATTGTTGTACGTCTTGATCCGGGGTGGAATATTTCAAATCTGAGATTAGAATAATAATGTTTATCTTTACAATATGGTTTAAGTAGTTTCAATTTATTTGTTGTTTTAAATATTCCAATTAGCTTTTGCTATTAATGTGCTTTATATAGTTTTAATTTATTTGTTATTAAATTTGTTAGTCTTTGACGTTAATCATTAATAATAATAAACCCCAGTTATACTGGTTAAATAGGTCTTGTTATTGAGGGAGGATAATGACAATTTGCTAGCTTTATTAACATATAAATCTCCGATTTTGGGAAAATGAAAGCCAAAACTAACTGGCAAGATTTAAACAGATCAAACACTGGGATCCTGAAAGCAATTTTATCTCATTCTGCCTTTGGTATTAATGTTTATATTTACAATGTTTATGTTTATTATTGTTTTAAATAATCTAGTAAGTTTATGCCATTACTCATTATTAATAATGAATCCCAGTTTTAAGGTTTTTGTCTTTTTTATAGATAAATGTTATCAGGTAAAAATTTTGATTTGGTATTGTGATTGATTGACGATAATGATTCTGCCACTCAGCGAAATTTAATTGTTGTACGTTTTGATCCGGGGTGGAATGTTTCAAATTTGAGATCAACTGCTTACCCCGGCATCACCGCCTTGGTGCGCGTCATTTTCGTGGCGACCACCATCATAGCAGTCGCTCGTTGACCGCAGTCCGGACGCAGTTCGTCGCAGCCGTTTCGATAAGAGAAGGACGCGACCACCGACGCATAAGGCGCCGGGCGAGTCTGAAAGCTGCAGCGGGCCTGCCGATCGTTGCTGCACCTCTCGTCTGCCGCCTTAATCGCTGGCCACTTTCCGCCCGGAACCGGCCTTGCTTCCAATCGACCCGCACCATAGCCCATCCGCAGCGGCCCCGTTGTGCGGCAGTATGATCGCAAACCGTTTTTGCTCCGCGAACGCTTCTTTGCGCATTGTCTCGTTTGCTTTCGCTTACCCAGTGCTGGAGGAGGCGCGCGCGTATACGAACGGCGGCCGAACTCGTGAGCGCTCACCTTTGTTTTCGGCCCGTTTTTCCGATCGGCTGCTTCCCAAACTTCCGCCGCTGCCGCGCTTCGTATTTAAACGTGTGTCGTCGGTGATACCTTGTTGATCCTGCCAGTAGTCATATGCTTGTCCCAAAGCTTAAGTTCATGCCGTAAAGGAATGTTGAAACCGCGAATGGCTCAGGAACCGGACCTAATCCTCGGGACCGTACTTTTCCACTGCGAGGAGAGTGGATAACTGTGGCAATATCGCAGGTCGCACCCGAGCGTCGAGCTCGAAAACGGATTTCGGCAGCCGTCGCGTGTTCGCGGCGTCTGCTCGGCCGGTTCAGGTGCGGCGCATCCGCACCCGTCTTTTCCGGTAGCGCGTCCACCGGACGTTTCGGCCACCGGTCGTTTCGGCCCGCACGGTTCCTCCGAGGTGTCCAAGGCGGCCGGTACGTTCACTGTGAAAAAATTAGAGTGCTCAGAGCGAGCCCCGCCGGCTTGCGTACGAAAAGCATGGAATAATGGAAAATGGCCTCGTCCGCGCGTCATCCGTCGGTCTCCGTTCACGACGAGGCAATGATCGAAGGGAGCGATCGGGGCTACTCGTATTGCGACGTTAGAGGTGAAATTCTTGGATCGTTGCAAGACGCACTGCAGCGACGGCGTGTGGCAATCACGTTTTCCTCGATCAAGAGCGAAAGTCGGAGGTTCGAAGACGATCAGAGACCGTCGTAGTTCCGATCGTAAACGATGCCGACTGGCGCTCCGCCAGCGTTCGCTTCGATGACCCGGCGGGAATCCTGCGCGGGAAACCATAGTCGGTTCCGGGGGGGAGTATGGTTGCAAAACAGAAACTTAATGGAATTGACGGAAGGGCACCACCAGAAATGGAGCCTGCGGCTTAATTTGACGCCACACGGGAAAACTCACCCGGTCCCGACTCCGGTAGGATTAACAGATCGATAGCTCTTTCTCGATTCGGTGGGTGGTGCATGGCCGTCCGGTTGATTCCGATTGTGGACGAGACTCCGGCCTGCTAACTAGCGCGTCAATTAGTGCTTTTCCCGTAACGCGGCCGCGCCGAAGCCGTCGTCGGTAGCTCCGCGCGCAGCCCGGGCTTGCCGTTGCACTGCAGCGACGGCGTGTGGCAAGCACGTTTTCCTCGATCAAGAGCGAAAGTCGGAGGTTCGAAGACGATCAGAGACCGTCGTAGTTCCGATCGTAAACGATGCCGACTGGCGCTCCCCCAGCGTTCGCTTCGATGACCCGGCGGGGATCCTGCGCGGCCGAAGCCGTCGTTGGTAGCTCCGCGCGCAGCCCGGGCTTGCCGTTGCCGCTGCTCTCCTTCACATCCGGCGCTGCGGCCGCGTCCGGCTGCCGTCCCCCTCGAGGGGGCGGTCGCGGCGTCGCGTCCGGGCCAGTCGGTTGGCGAACGCAGCGCTTCTTAGAGGGACGGGTGGCAGAAAGCCGCACGAGGCGGAGCGATAACAGGTCTGTGATGTCCGGGGCCGCACGCGCGCTACACTAGAGGTATCAGCGGGCGCGTCTCCACCGGCCCAAGACGGTCGGGAAACCTCTGAACCAGCTCTCGTGATAGGGATCGGGGCCTGGAACCAACCCCGTGAATGAGGAATTCCCGGTAGGCGCGGGTCATCAGCCCGCGTCTATCATGTCCCTGCCCGTCGCTACTACCGATTCAACGGTCCGGTGAGGTCCTCGGATCTGGCTGACGAGTCCGCTTACGCTTAGCGCCGCCCACTTCTAACAGCGCAGCAGTAGAAGTAGCGGAAGCCCGCCGACTCGCCGCACTTTCTGCTGCCGACCGCGCAACCACCAGCCGGCGCCGGCCCTCCCATATGGCGCTCGGACGATCTCCATGACCATTTCTCTGCTCCTTCTTGCCTCGCTGATCGCGCGATTCGGCCTAGGCCGGGGGCGCCGCCCGACGCCCTCCTATGACCACCGTAACGCGCGGCCGTTGTTCCTCGCCTCCTTCGCCAAACTTGCCGAGCTACAAGTCGCGCCCGGGCCCCCTCGTCCGAGTACCACCGAATGCTCTTGTTTTGGCCGTCTAACAGCGCAGTAGTAACAGCAGCGGTGCGGCAGGCCGCCAACTTGCCGAACTTTTTCCTGCTTCTGCTGCCGTCCGCCGCGGCCGTTGGCTGCGGCGGGGAGTCAGGAGTCGCAGGAAAGGGCGGCGCTCACCGCGAGGCCCGCATTATCTCGCGCGCGTGCAGCCGCTCGATCGTCCGCCTCCCGTAATGCCAGACCGTCGTCGTTGCGAAGCGCTGTTGCGACGGCCGCGCCGCCCTGAAGGGCGCGGCCGACGACAAATCGCGGAGGGAGCCCGCCGACAACCGGAAGCAGAGGAGTAGGAGTGGTAGGAACAACGACACGGCGAGGCCCCACGCCCGCGTCCTCGTCCCTTCCACGTCCTCTACGTCCCTCCGAGCAACCGCTGCCCTCCGTCGCTGCCGCCGACGCCGTCTCGTCTTTCGGCGTTCGCTCTGTGGGAATATCTCTTTCATGCGAGCGTTCGTGCCGATCGACAGCGGTGCCGGTAGCAGCAAGAGCAGCAGCAGCAGCTGCTATAGATTTGCAGCGGAGACCTCTTCTTCTTTCACGCTGCACTTGACTCGGATGCGATTACCCGCCGAACCTAAGCATATCGCTAAGCGGAGGAAAAGAAACCAACCGGGATTCCCTAAGTTACGGCGGGTGAACCGGGAGAAGCCCAACGCCGAATCTCGTCGGCCGCTCGGTCGTCGAGAGCTGTGGCGCAAGGGTCGTACACGGTCGATCGTTTCGTCCGGCTAAGTTCGGAGTCCCCTCGATCGGGGCTGCCAGGCCCATTCGGAGCCGGCGGCGATCGGCGGTGTTCATCGGCCCAAGAGTCGGGTTGCTTCGGAACGCAGCCCAAAGCAGGTGGTAAGCTCCATCCAAGGCTAAATACGGGGACGAGTCCAATAGCCGACAAGTACCGCGAGGGAAAGTTGAAAAGAACTTTGGAGAAGAGTTCAAGAGACCGTGAAACCGCCCAGGTGTAAACTGGTAGGACCGCTCACCGCGATCGCGAAGGGACTCAGTCCGCTGCTTCCGCCGAGGCGCCGTCATCGGACGCACTTCCCCTCCGATCCAAAGTTTCCCTCAGGATAGCTGGCGCCAGCGGGAGAACGACACGCAATTCCATCCGGTAAAGCGAAGAAAGAAAGAAGAAAAAAGACTCAATTTCTCTACAAAAAAACAAACGAACCAGGAACAACAATTTTAAAAACTTTAGTAAGTCTTCCACCCGGGTTTCGAAAACGCAACTACAAATCAGCTTCCCAAAGTGAATGATTGACAAATTTGTAGAAAATGGTGGATGATATGAACATTTGTATTGAAAAAGCGGACTAATCAATTGAATATTTTTGCTGCAGTCATTGAGATGGTTGTCATGTGTGCTAAAAATAGCAGCCAAATAGGCATGAGCCACAATTTTTATTTTTAGTTTTTGGCATAATCATATGAAGTCCAGTGTACAGAAAGTAATGAGGGGTTACAGGTCATGTATAATTCTGTGGTTTCATATCAAAACACAAGTGCTATTTTCAGGATGTTGACAAAATGCGCAATCATGGACAAAATGAAGGCTTTGAAATCGTGTTTCTTGTCTGGGTGAAAATGATCAAACTTTAAACCTCTATAACGTTTTAAAAGGATTTTTCTGGAATTTAGCATGGAAAGGTTAATGTGCAAAAATAAAAAATTTTTGATAGACTTCAACTTTACACAATACAGACTAAAGGCATAAAAGTCAAATAGAAGTTGTTCCATTTTCCCCCTTTTTCTGTGTTTTTTTCTGTTCTGGCAACAGGCCAAATGTTACTGGTCAAGGGGATGTCCTGTGTCCACCCTCCCCCCTCCCCCCATTATTATGAATTTGGCTGCACCTTGCTTTACGCAAGACCTGTATTCTGAAGCAGAAGTATTAAGACTGGTGGTTAGGATTGACCTGAAAGAGTCCTATGCCAACGTCACGTAAAAAACACTTGTAGAAGTGCCATGAAAAAGAGCCTGTGGTCCCACGTAAAAGACACCAGCACACTCTGTATAAATCATGCCAAATCAGGCTAGAGTCTAATGCAGCTCTCCAGATTGCCAACTGTGATCAACCTATCCAACCCATGCCAGCATGGAAAATGGACATTAACTGGGTCCTAACCATCAAGCCCCACGTAAGAGTCAAGGCCCACGTAAGAGTCAAGACCCACGTAAGAGAGTCATAGCTACTCCCGCCGTTTACCCGCGCTTGGTTGAATTTCTTCACTTTGACATTCAGAGCACTGGGCAGAAATCACATCGCGTTTGTGCGGCTCGGCCGGCTACGCGATGCTCTGTTTTCATTAGACCCCCGGTCCGTACCAGTTCCGAGTCGACCGTTCGCCGCCGGCCGAACGCCTGTCGGGAGAGGAGCGGCCCGTCTCCCCCGTTCTGAGTTCGAGAGTAGATCGAGGCCGTCAACGTCCCCGGGGCCTCCAGTCGTTCGCTTTACCGGATGGAATTGCGTGTCGGTTTTAATTACTGTATCTCTTTCTATGATTAATAAGTGTGTATTGTTGTATTTTGTGATGGTCTTTTTTTTTTTCAAAATAAACACACGCACTCTATACTGTTTCTTCACTGTTCGTATTTTATTATTTCAACTCATGTCTGGAAATCTTTCATCATACATGTGATTTCTCCAGCAACACTTTCCGTTTTTGTGTGTGTTCTCGCTCCACTTACTCTATTCTTCTGTCATAAAAAATTCATTCATATGTATAAATATATATTTAGATAGTTAGAACACACACAAAAAAAATCTTTAAAAGAAATTATCAGTAGTCAGCATGAAAAACCCCGTAAGAGAAAAAATCCGTAAATTCTTCCTCTTTGAAAATATTCATTTATATGATATTGACGGTACTGATAATTTCTTTTAAAGATTTTATCCTCAATTGTTAATTTATATTTTTTCACCGGAATAGTTCAATAGTGAATTCATTCCGACTAGACAATTTGTTACCGAAATGCATTGGGAATAAGCCCGCCATTTTCATAGATATATAAAGATAAACATTCGTACATGCTACGACAAATTCTACGGAGTTACTTTTCATCTGCGTTCTGAGGAATTAGCTGCCTTTAGTTGAGAGAGTTCGTATTTTTGCTTATTGTTGTTTGTGTTGCTTGTTATTGAACAGTGCCCGTTGTATAACGGTAATTTTCGCCCTAAGGGGCATAAAATTTTGTATTGTATTAACTTCGAGGTAATTTTTGAAATGGAATTCGACTTGACGTCGAAGGAGGATTTTCCCGTGATGGGAAAAAGTGAAACAAAGGAAACAGAAGTACCAAAACAGTCATTTTCGGCCGCGGTGGGCGGTGCCATGATGGATGTGGAGTTCAAAATCGAACAATTGTTCGAATTCAGGAACCTGGTGAAGGTGGAAGGAGGCGAAATCAGGCTTGTACCGCCACAGGCAAAGGTACAAGTGATTAAGGAGAAAACAGTCATTTATAAAGTATACAGCTTCAAAGAGTAGAAAATAATGGACGTAAGAAATGAATTGGTCGAAAAGTGCCTGTCCCCGGTGTGGGACAAAATTCGTCATCTACGGTTGAGGCACATTTTGACACAGCCGAGGTAGCGAGAGAGGTGTCGTCATTGACCCTGAAAAACGACGACATCATGCTGCTACCCTCGTACATGGGAAAACGTACAGCAAAACTGCTGGTTGAGGACATACCCAGAGGGTACGACATTATGTGGGTAGCAGCAGCGGTCCTGCACAATATTGAGCGGAGATCTCGATTCTGCAGATGAGAAAGAAAGAGGTGGTACGATGGAAGGGACAGACCCTGGAACTCCTCGTGCAGGCGGAAAACAAAATTTTAGAAAACCTGCCCGATAGGATATTCAATGAAGACGGAACATCACTGAGAGTATCAGTAGAGGGACGTAGACCCAGATGTTTTAAGTGTGGAGAGAAGGGTCACGTCCGATCGAACTGCATAAAAAAGAAGAAAACTGATGAAGCGCCTCCTCAGAGTGTTCCCAACATTGAGGGGGAGAAGACAGAGAAGGATAGTAACAAGACGAAGACAAGTATTGAAACAAAAACGGATTGCACCGAACAAATGGACTACACCCAAGTCACACATAAAAGAAAAAAAGACAACACCCCGGACTCCCCTCCCCAAACAAAGAAAAAAACAGCAAGCACAGCAGACACACACACCAAGCCCTACACAATCCCCCAGCCCTACCCCCATGGCACTGTTTTCATTGGGAAACAGTTTGCCAAGCCCCTCCCCATAAAACAAGACGTAAAAAAGTCGTTAAAAAAAAATGAGATCATTGCTTTCGATGAGAAAAATGAAAGAGTTTATAAATATTATAAATTATCAAAATTTAGGCTACAGATACAAAAGCAACCACTCGCTTCGCGAAAATAAAGGAAGACGAGTGGAAGGAAGAAGTTCTTCAAGAGCATCTAAAGAACCGACTGATCAGGGACGTGACTAAAGAAGTAATGGAGGGCAAACTTGTAATAACCCCGGCAACCACACCCACCCAGAGCCCGGTGGCAACGCCGGTCAAGAGCCCTGCAGCAGCGACTACAAGGGAGGAAGAAGGGGAAGCAGGCAGATTTAAACTGTCATGCTCCCTTTCCCAACCGTGAGTACATTTATTTTTCTCTCTCACCTACAATGGCTAAGTTGGGTTGTATAAATGTACGTGGAATGGGGTCGAAATGGAAGCAAATTTGCTTCCTGCACGACCTCACGACACATGGTGTTGATATAGCTATTGCAACCGAGTCCAAGATGAACGGGGCCCAAGCGTTCTCGCCTCTTCTAAATGGCTTCGAGAAATTTATTTCTCCTAGCCGAGGAAGAGGCAGAGGCGTGGCAGTCCTTATCAGGAAGAGCTTGGACTTACAGGTAAGTACTGTCTTTCTGGACCCAGAAGGCAGGCTGGTTGTTCTGGATGTGACACATGTAAGGAAACAGTCCTTCAGGTTGGTAGCTGTCTACGCTCCGAACGAGAGTAGACAGGCGGGTTTTTTTCGGAACCTGGAGCCCTTTTTAGCGACGTCGAAAACGGTAATCCTAGTAGGGGACTTTAACACTGTCCTTGAAGCGCGGGTCGACAGTGTTGGCTCAAGGGGAACCCTAGCCTCAAGGGTCTACTAGAGAGCTTTGATCTAGTAGACCGTTACCGACTGGATGAGCCGAGCGTTCCACAGTGGACGTGGAGTAACAACGACGGCTCACGCAGATCGTATTTAGATAGGATATTTATTAAGAAAAGAGATAAGGACACGTTTAGTTGTCCACAGTTCCACATTGTGCCTTACACGGATCACAAACTTGTGACGTGTGGGATGCAATTGGACAAGTGTCATAGACAGGGACCCGGGTACTGGAAGCTGAACAAGGCTATTTTGAATTGTGAAGACTTCCGTACCCGGATTAAGGTATTAGTACAGAGGGCATTGTGTGGCACCATCATTAACAATAGATGGTGGCACTCCCTCAAAAGAGCCATTCGTTCAGAGTCCGTTAGATTTAGCAATCAGCTAAGGATAGATAGGGCTAGTCTAGAGGGCGATTTAGTTAAGAATCTAGACGAGGCAATGGAAGCTGGCTCGGCATCCGGAGTGTTGGCGGCAAGGACGGTATTGTACCGTCACCTTAACTCCAAACACGAAGGTTGCAGAGTCAGAGCTAAGCTACGCGCTGGGAAACGAGAAAGTATTAACGTGGCCGGATGGGCTCGTCGTGTGGAGAGTCAGAGAGGCAACAAAGCCTCAATCAAATCTTTAACTGACGAACAGGGACAAAAGATCTATGGACAGGAGGAGATGCAAAAGTTTCTTCACCAGCATTTCGCCCGCGTGTTCGGGGGTGGTGTGGCGCCGGAGCGGGGGAGGACCTTAAAGGACTTCCTGGCCGGCGGGCCGCGGCTCTCGGGGCGTGAGGCGGAGTGCTGTGAAGGAGCGATCACTCCCGCGGAGATAGAGGGGATACTGGCCGGATGCGCCGGGGAGAAGTCGCCGGGGTTGGATGGTCTGCCCTACGAGTTTTACCAAAGTATGCCGGACTTGTTCGGGGGAATATTGGCAGGCGTCTACACGAACTGGCAGCAGAATGGGAGAATTCCCAGCTCTGTAAGCCGGGGAGTGGTGACGCTAATCCAGAAAGACCCGAGCAAGGGGGATAACATTAGTAACTACAGGCCCATAACTCTACTTAATTTAGAGTTAAAGATTTTGGCCAAGGTGTTGGCAAAAAGGTTGACGGTTGTCGTGGAGAAACTTGTAGGGAGAGCACAGACATGTGCAATTCCAGGCAGGTCGATCCAGGACAATCTTCACCTTATACGCTACACCTTAGACAGGGTGGGTAAATTAACCGGCAAGGGAGGGGTAATGGTCCATTTAGACCAAAGTAAAGCCTTCGATAGGGTAGACCATGAGTACCTGGCGACGGTCCTCGAAGCGGCTGGACTGGGCCCTGAATTTCGCGGGTGGATCTCCGCTATGTATAGCGGCATCAAGTCCACCGTCCAGATAAACGGTTACCTAACGGAACCGTTTTCGATTGAATGTTCAGTTCGTCAAGGGTGCCCCTTGTCACCACTTTTGTACGTGTTGGCTCTTGAGCCATTGCTGCGAAAGTTGGAGAGGCTGGGAAGCAACTCGGATGAGATCGGAGGTGGGAGGTCGGTTACTGCTTACGCGGATGACGTCACCCTCATCGTGTCCAATGAGGCCCAGCTACCTTGTGTGGAAGAGGCTATCAGAGGATACGAGGCGGTGGCAGGAGCAAAGGTTAACAAGGACAAGTCGGTCGGCTTGCGCCTCGGCACCTGGAGGAGCAAGTCGATATCGTCCAGCGTCGTGGGACACTGGACGGATGGCCCTGTTAAGTTGCTAGGAGTCTGGTTTGGGCCAGACTCCCAAACGGAGAGGAACTGGAGTGAGGTGACGAGCAAGGTGGAGGCCATAGTACGGACCTGGTCCGGAAGGTCTCTGTTCTTGAAAGGAAGGGCGGAGGTGGTGCAGATGTTCATTGCATCGGTAATCACTTACCGCCTGACCGTTGTCCCCTGCCCCGGTTCATGGCTTAGCAAGTTGGAGCGAATCCTTTTCCGCTTTTTGTGGAAGGGAGGAAAGCCACTTGTGAGGCGCTCCGTTTGCTGCCAGGAACCGTTAAAGGGTGGGTTAGGAATGCCTTGGCTGATGATGCGCAGACATCTCTGGCACCACCTGGAGGGTGATAAGGTGTGGAGTCCGCTGGCAGGGAAATTTCTCCCGAGACTGGCCTCCTTAACGTATTTTAAACCCGGTCGCATCAAAAGATGGAAACTGACTTTGTGGCAAAGGGAGTGCCGACAGGCACTCACGCTGATCCACAAGGCGGGCAAGGCCGGCTGCGGAAATACCACCTCGGTATTTTATAGAAGGCTGGTAGAGGCAAAAAACGACGACGTCCTAGGAGGGGCTCTGGGGTTTGACGAAGACCAGCTTACCAACCTGTTTAAAAAGACTTTCAGGACGGGGTACTTGGATAATTTCCAAAGATCCCTGGCCTGGCAGTGCTATAGGAACGCTCTACCTGTTCGCGAGAAGTTATCGCGGCACGGAATTCCAGTGCCACCGACGTGTCCAAGGTGCGAGTTGGACGACGAAACCGTCCAGCACGCCTTTGTACACTGTCGGAAGTTGTCAGACTTGATAAGTTACGCAGAACACGTGTTATCGCATCTAGGACGAGTACAGCTGTCGGCTGAGTCTATGATTAAGATGATACCGCCAACTGGACTCTCGAAGGAAGGTGAAGCATGTTTTCACTGTACGGTTGCAGTAGTAAAAGAATGCATGTGGAGAACAAGAATGGAGGAGTCGCGATAGGAACCTTTGTCTCCGGCCCCGGCTTGCTCACTTACTTCAGATATCATCTGAGGAGCAAAATGGGGCTGGAGAAGAGGAGCTTACCACGGGGAGTGTATGAGAAAAGATGGAAGGAAGTGGAAAGAAAGGTGGGTGTTAGAAACCCAGCTTAACTATGGAGGGAGGAGAGGAAATAAAAGCTGCGGGGCTTGTAAATTGCCGGGGTTTGAACTGTGATAAGATGCGACTGGTTATACGAAGGACAATTTAGAGACGAATTTTTAATATAAATGTTATAAAAAAAAAAAAATTTTTTAAAAGCGAACCTCTTAATTATTTGTTTTACATGTTTGTTTTGTAATTGTAATTGTAATTGTAATAAAGAAATGTTTTGTAATTGTAATTGTAATTGTAATAAAGAAATTACGACGAATTCTACGGTTGGCTATTGAGCTTGTAATGTTATGTTTTCTCATATTTCTTGAGTTTGTTGCACTGATGAACATGAAATGCATATTCTGCATTAAATGCGAAATCGCATGTGATATGTAACTGAATTCTTTCTTAAAATGATGTGTTTTGAAGTTTTGCATTCGGTAAAATTTTGTTTATTTTTAGTAGTTTTGACCGCATTGGTCCCTCTTTGCGTGTTGGTATCTACGAATAGTAGTACCCTCAGTATAATATAAATGAATATTTTCAAAGAGGAAGAATTTACGGATTTTTTCTCTTACGAGGTCTTTCACGCTGACTACTGATAATTTCTTTTAAAGATTTTATCCTCAATTGTTAAAATATATATATATATATATATATATATATATATATTATATATATATATATTATACAATTCATAAATGAGGGCAAAGGAAAAAATTTCTTATGCCATATATACCGAAAAATTGGACATAAAGTCCATTAACCATATAATTTTTTCACAGTACGCACGCCACTCGAAAAAAGGCCGACAGAAATTTCTAAAAAATTCCATTATTACCATATCGGACCGATTTCAGAGTTAGCTACTAAGAGCTCTCTCTTCGTCAGTGATACATGTGGCAGAAGAAATAAATGAGATACTTACTCATACCCATGGAAGAAGCAAAGTCATGGGCACAACTAAGTACCCCAAATACATCCAAAATAGAAATACTCCAACCCATTCGAGGCACGTGCGATTAGAAAAATTATTTCTTCTGCCACGAAGAAAGGGCTCTTAGTAGCTAACTCTGAAATCGGTCCGATATGGTAATAATGGAATTTTTTTGAAATTTCTGTCGGCCTTTTTTCGAGTGGCGTGTGTACTGTGAAAAAATTATATGGTTAATGGACTTTATGTCCAATTTTTCGGTATGATTTGATTTGATTTTGATTTTTCCAGTTTCAGCTAAAGAGCTGTGGCCATGCTGGGGCACCGCCATTATGGAATTAGAAATTTTTTCCTTTGCCCTCATTTATGAATTGTATATATATATATATATATATATATATATATATATATATATATATATATATTTATGAATTGTTTATAAATTTAACCGTTTGAATATGCTGGCCATTGATAAAGTTTTTTTCGAAAAGAATTTTATCCTCACATTTGATATATATATATATATATATATATATATATAAATTATCCACACTTTCGCCATAACATATATATGTTTATTGGGAGAGAAATATTGAAAAACATCAATACTGATGAGAGTAACAAAGAACCTAGAAAGGTGAGCTAGAAAGAAAGTAGAAGGCGGCGAGGTGGCTGAAAGATTAGCACACTGGGCGAAATACTTAGCTGTATTTCGTCTGTCTTTTCGTTCTGAGTTCAAATTCCGCCGAGGTCGACTTTGCCTTTCATCCTTTCGGGGTCGATAAATTAAGTACCAGTTATGTAATCGACTTAATCCCTTTGTCCTTGTTTGTCTCCTCTATGTTTAGCCCCATGTGGGCAATAAAGAAATAAGAAACTAGAAAGGTGATTGTGGGATGTACTAGGAATATCAGTCAAATCTCTCTTAAATCACACATCTTTTCACCTGAAAATACATTTTTTTGTTGTACCAAAATGGCTTCTCCCATGGTTTGGTCTGGAGTAGGGTGGGGATGAGATGAAAAAATCATAAATTTTCCAAAATTTTTTCCCACAAAAAGATTCCCACCATCATTTTGAAGGCCAGAGGTGGAAAAAAAATTCTCATCAAAATGGAGAAAATCTAACTTACATGGATGTCTTGATCTAAAACTCTGTCCAAATGTCTTGTTGAACTGATTCACTCTTCAATCAAAATTTTTTCATTTGAATTTTTTCTGAAGTAAGATTGTGTGGAGTTGGTAAAGTAGTAATCTATCTGTGGGGTGTGATTTTCTTTTAGACATGATGCAATTGTTACCTTCTATTTGGTCCTGCAATTACATAGAAAATAACTCATTGGCTCAGGCTGTCTCATTTAAAGTCACTGCTGTTAGTGTTCCTCATGATCAGGATGTTTTTGCTGTTGTTATTTCATGATGTTTTTGCTGTTGTTATTTCATGATGTTTGTTATTTCAGATGATTCTGGTCGTACAGACATCTTCTGTCACATGATGCCATTCTACTCCTATGACATCCCCCACAGCTATGGGTCTGATCCCAAGATCTGCTGCCAGTTTGACTTGGCAAGGTGGTGATCTTCACTAGGTTCTAGTGTGATTTAGATTGGTTTCTACAGCTGGATGCCCTTCCTAATGCCAACCACTTTACAATGTATGCCAGATGGTTTTAACATGGCACTGCACGAGCGCTTTTATGTGACACTGGTACAGGACTCTTGCAGGTCAATCCCCTTCACCAGGGGAGTGGTCATCTTAACTCTTCTGCTGTGGAGGACGTCTTCTTGAGCGCAGCAAGGCACCAGGTATCATGGCCCTTTGTTGAAAGGTTCAGCATCCCGAGGTCATCCTTCAGGTCTCCGTACCATGTCTTCCTGGGTTTCCCTCTTCCACATGTTCCATCCACTTCGAGAGATTGGCACTTCTTTATGGAACTGTCGGCATCCATCTGCATTACATGACCATACCAGCACAGTTTTCTCTTTCAATACACCAGCACCCTGTCAAACCTGTACACTTATTACATATCCAGTGGAGCATACTAACCTCATTCCTCTCTAGCCTTCTGCATTCAATGCCTATGTCTCAACACCATGTAGAATTACTGTTCATATACATGTGTCACTACTACTAATTTGTTCCCTTAGGTAGCAGAAATTATTCACTACCTCTGATGAGCTTCCAGGACATTTGAGAAAATCGATTTGCCTAGTATCTAGTTTTAATGGGCTCCTCTGCATCTTACACAAACACTACTTTCTCTGATAACCTTCATATTATTCCACTGCACTTCTTGTATGTCTGTGGCATATGAAATTCTTGCCAACACCTTTCCTACAAATCAAGCAGGTAGGGTCTTGTCTGTTTTCTTGCTTTTTCAGTTTTTTAGATTTCAGTTTTTTCTTCCACACTTGGAATTTCTTTTCTATCTCTATATAATCTGCTATGTGGGTAAGATCATCAGCATATAGTAGTTCCTATGGGCTGCCTGTCTTGAATTCTTTGATGAATGTCTACCTGCACACCAAATTCTTTGCTGTGCTTGTTAACTCTCACCTTATTGATAACACCTCCAGACATGGCCTGCACAGCTTTCACATGTCGCTACCTCTAGCCTCCTCAGAGCCCACCATATCACACAACTGGGTATTCTATTGAAGACTTTCTCTAAATCAATGAATGCCAGGTGTTATGGTTTATTCTTAGCTAAGTACTTCTTTTGCATTAGTAGTGCTTCTCCCTATGACAAAGTCAAGCTGTATTTCATCTAGCCTAACTCTACCCCTAATTAATTGGGCTATAAGTCTGTAATTTTCATCAGCAGGTCCAGGAGCTTGATGTCTCTATAATTGCTTCTACTTAAGGCATCTTCCAGTGAGTTGTGTAGCAACTAACACCACTCACTAGGTGTTACACCTTCCTGAATAACTTGTGGGTGACTAGCCTGTATCCTACCTTACCAGATACTTCAAGTATCTGCGCTGTGATTCCAGATGGATCAGGGGCTTACCCTGCTGTTCACTAGGATAACTGGTCCCTCTGTTAGGTTCACATGAGGGAGACTCCCTTTATCCCATTCATTCTCCATATTCAATAGTAACTTTTCCATACCACTTTCTTGTCCACATCACTAAGTGCAAGCATATCAACAATTGTACACACTTCTCTCCCACAATATCTTGATTTACTCTGACACACTGTCTCACAATCAGGAACACCTCAAGTCTCTGATCTTCACAATGTAGGACATTGGCAAATCTCTTTTTTGCTTGTGGCCTAGCTTGATAATCCTGGTGTCCACCCTTCCTTTTAACTTTGTGATATGATTCTTTACTACCCCTTCCTTTCCATTCTTTCCAGACTTGTTTCTTATCTCTCATGGCCCTGTCAATGTCACTGTTCCACCACAATGTCACCCTTGGTCTGGCAGAGGCTCTGCCCCAACCACAGGTTTAGTCTGTTGCCCTCAGTAGATTGTCCCGTGGGAACTTCCAGTTGTCCTCTACATTCATCACCATCATCATCATCATCATCATCATCATCATCGTTTAATGTCTTCGTACCATGTCTTCTATTTGGTTCACCAGCCCTCAGTCAAAATCTAGCATGGGTTGGATGATTTTGACTGAGGGCTGGTGAACCAGATGGTTGCACCAGGCTCCAATCTTGATTTGGCAGAGTTTCTACAGCTGAATGCCCTCCCTAACGCCAACCACTCCGATAGTGTAGTGGGTGCTTTTTATGTGCCACCGGCACGGGGGCCAGTCAGGCGGTACTGGCAACGACCTCACTCGAATCCTTTGACACATGCCACCAGCACAGGTGGTAACGATCAGGCTTGAATGGTGCCCTTTTACGTGCCACTGGCACGGAAGGCAGTTGGCTGCTCTGGCAACGATCATGCTTGGATGGTGATCTTGGCACCCTACTAGCACAGGCACAAGTGCCAGTAAGGCGACACTGGTTACGAACATGCTCGAATGGTGCCCTTTAAGTGTCACTGTCACGGAAGCCGGTTAGCCACTCTGTTAATGATCATGCTCGTATGGTGCTCTTTGCACCCTGCCAGCAGGGACGCCAGTCATCAAATTTGATTTTGATTTTGCTTTTGATTGATTTGATTTCACTTTGCTCAACAGGTCTTCGCAAGCAGAGTTTTAGTGACCAAAGAAGGAAAAGGTTACGTATAAGTGGGCTGGTTATGCCCCTGGCATAGGCAATGAGATTATGGTTTCATTTGGCTTGCCGGGTCTTCTCACACACAGCATATTTCCAAAGGTCTCGGTCACTAGTCATTTCCTTGGTGAGGCCTAAAGTTCGAAGGTCATGCTTCACCACTTCATCCCAGGTCTTCCTGGGTATACCTCTTCCACCGCTAGGATGTGACACTTTTTCACACAGCTGTCCTCATCCATTCTCGCCACATCACCATACCAGCACAGTCGTCTCTCTTGCACACCACATCTGATGGTTCAACTTTTCTCTCAAGGTACCTACACTCTGTCGAGTATGCACACTAACATTACACATCTATCGGATCATACTGGCTTCATTCCTTGCGAGCTTACGCATGTCCTCAGTAGTCACAGCCCATGTTTCACTGCCATGTAGCATGGCTGTTCGTACACAAGCGTCATGCAGTCTACCTTTTACTCTGAGCGACAGACCCTTTGTTGCCAGCAGAGGTAGGAGCTCTCTGAACTTTGCCCAAGCTATTCTTATTCTAGCAGCTACACTTTCAGCGCACCCCCTCCGCTACTGACTATCAACTACTTCTAGATTTTCTCCCTGGAATGTGGCAGAAGTTGGTTTCTGCGCATTTTCAGTGCTTATTGCTCCCGAGCATCTGCCACATACAAAAACTTTCTTCCCAGTTAGCCTTCCTTTGATATTACTGCACCTCTTATGTGTCCATAGCTTACACTGGGTACATCTTATAGAGTTTCTGCCTACGCCTCTACTACAGATTGAGCAGGGCCATCTACCTGAAGGGATTTGTGGCTTGTCTGCCTTCCTACATATTAGGACTTTGGTTTTAGCTAGGTTGATCCTAAGGCCCTTCGATTCTAATTCAAGTCTCCACACTTGAAACTTTGCCTCCAGTTCTGATAGTGACTCAGCAATTAGAGCAAGGTCATCAGCATATAGGGGCATCCTATCTTGAATTCTTCCGTTATTGCCTGGATGACTATGATAAATAGGAGGGGGCTGAGGACAGAACCTTGGTGGACCCCTACGTCTACCCTGAATTGCCAACCCTCACCTTACAGCATCCCTGTACATGGCTTGCACAGCTCTCACTAATCATTCATCTATCCCTAGTTTCCTCATTGACCACCAGATAAGGGATCGGGGGACCCTGTCAAAGGCTTTCTCCATGTCAACGAAAGCCAGGTACAGGAGCTTATCTTTGGCTAGGTATTTCTCCTGCAGCTGTCTTACCAGAAATATGGCATCAGTGGTGCTTTTCTCTGGTACGAAACCAAACTGCATCTCATCCAAGCTGACTCTCTTCCTAATCAGTCGGGCTATGACCCTCTCCGTAACCTTTATTACCTGATCCAACAGCTTGATACCTCTGTAATTATTTGTATCTAAAGCGTCACCTTTACCTTTGTAGTAGTTGACTATTATGCTGCTACACCAGTCATTGGGTATGACTCCTTCGTGTATCACCTGGTTAACTATACGGGTGACTAGGCTATAGCCGACACTGCCAGATATTTTAAGCATCTCTGCAATAATTCCTGATGGGCCTGGGGCTTTCCCTGTCTTCATGCTTCTAATTGCCTTAACTACCAAATAACTGTCAACTTGGATAGCTGGTCCCTCTGTTGGGTCGACATTCAGCAGACTCTCTTTATCCTATTCATTTTCTTTATTCAGCAACCTTTCATAATGGTGTCTCCAAACCTCTCTCTTTGCATCCTCATTCAGCACAAATGAACCATCATCCATGCAAACACATTTCTCTCCTACCACATCACGATTCTCTCTTACACACTGTCTTGCAACATGAAATACCTCAAATCTTTCGTCCTCACGGCGCAGAACATTGGCAAATCTTTTCTTATTTGCTTCCCCTCTGGCTAAATAAACCTGCCTCCTAGCTTCCCTCCTGGCAGTCTGATGCACTTCCCTGCTACCACCGTTCTTCCAGTCCTTCCAAGCCTGTTTCTTTTGTCTAATAGCCCTGTCAACAACATTGTTCCACCACGACGTTATTTTGTGTCTTGAGGGGACTTTGCACCATCCACAGATCTGGTCGGTGGCCCTTAGCAGGTTGTCCTGTAGGAACCTCCAGTTGTCTTCTATACCATGTGAAGCGATATCTCCTATTTCGTCAAAGGCTTCGAGTAATATGTTTCAAGTCTCCAGACCCTTCTTCTCCTTGCTGGTCGTCTTCTGGGCATCCATTTAGCCCTTACCCAGAAGTCATTAACTACCAGTCTATGTTGTGGGGTACATTCTTCGCCTGGGAAGGTTTTGGCATTTATAAGCAGCCATCTTTCCTTTTTTCTGGTGAGGATGTAGTCGATCTGACTAGTGTGTCTGCTAGCGCGGTAGGTGACTAGGTGGCTGGCAGGTTTTCTGAAGTTAGTATTGCAAACCATAAGATCATTTGCGTCACAGAACTCCAGCAGCCTGGTTCCCTCCTCATTGTGAGAGCCAAAACCGTAGCCTCCATGTATGCCATGGAAGCCCCCGACATGTTGTCCAACAAGTCCATTGAAGTCGTCAGCCACAAAAAGAAGGTCCCTGTCATTTGTCAACGCGGTAGTCTGCAAGAGGGTGTCATAGAATCGGCCTTTCTGTCCATCGGGTAGCCCTGCCTGAGGGGTATAGGCTGAGATAATGGTTGCTAACCATGATGGAGCGCTAATCTAATCTTAAGTATTCTGTCGCATACTCTGACTACCTCAATTACTTTATCTACCCATTTCTCCGCAAAAAGTATACCCACACTCCCAACCCCATCAGTATTCCCTGCCCAGAAAATCTTGTTCCTGCGTTCTTTGCCTGTGAGAAACCTAGCAGAACCTCCTCTCCACCTTACTTCTTGGATGCAGCACATATCAACACATCTCTGTTCAAGCATTTCAACAATCTTACCAGACCTACCTTTCAGTGTGCCGATGTTGAGAGTACCAACCCTGAGGATGTGGGAGGTATGGGCCCTAGAGACCCTGGGATGGAGGACAGTGGTGTCATGTACATGAAAAGAGAGCTCGCATTTGGCAGAATTCGTAAGCAAACAATGATCTTAAGTTCAACCTACTTACACTAAACTAGCATGTTTTGCACTGTATGATCACTACCTTATATAGTAGGGGTGGGGTTGGCGTAAGGCCTTTAAGGTGTTCATGGGAGACAAGCAAAGGAAGACGAGATAGAGACTTCCAGTACAAGTGGAGGGGTGGGAGGGCGGGCGTACTGCCGCGAACTGGCAACCATGGGCTAGAAATTAAGAGACAGAAAAAGGCCGATAGATATCTATCGGCATATAATGTAGGAATTAGATAGACAGAATGAAGGCCGATAGATGAGCCAGTGGGTGGGGGCTCAGAACACATCTATCTCTTTTTTTTCCTTTCATTCTCTCTCAATTTTTTTCCTCTTAATCCTTTCTGTTGAAGAACATATACTTGAAACACAAAAGACTTTCCCATTTTTCATGAGCATTAAACTACTACACCTGCTTGTTGTCCTACACCTGTCTTCATCTTTTGCTTTCTGTAAATATCCTTTTCGCCTTCGGCCCAGTGCGTCCATGCTGCCAACAAAGCACGTGGAATTCTGTTCTTGATTCGACGGTCATTCGGAATGCTCACAGCAGCCATATTCCTACCACTCTATGTCACGCTGGTGAGACCCATACTGGAGTATGGGATTCAAGCCTCTTCTCCTTATCTCCTCAAAGACATACAGCATCTCGAAAGAGTCCAGAAGCTGGCTACCCGCATGGTTCATGGTCTCAAAAATTTGTCCTACGAAGAAAGGCTGAGGACGCTCGACCTTTATTCTCTTGAAAAACGCCGCCGCCGTGGTGATCTCATTCTCGCCCACAACATCATAAGCGGAAAGTGTAACCTCTCGAAAGAGCTGTTCTTCACCCCTGCTCCAGAGCGTCGGCTGCGGGGTCATTCCGAAAAGCTCTACCTGCGACGATTTCATCTCAATCGAAGGAGAGGAGCTTTCTCCGTCCGGGTTGCGGATCCGTGGAACAAGCTGCCAGACGAGATGGTGAAGATGCCGACGACCGCTTTGTTCAAAGCCTCCCTGGACCTCAAGTGGCCTGAACTCTTTACATGAACACCACCCTGTACTTAACTCCATGTCCCCCTACATGGCCTTGCTATTTGCTTTTGAGCCAAATTAACTAACTAACTAACTATCAGATATGTGTGTGAGTATATATATATATATATATATATATATATTATATATATATATATAATATATATATATATACACACACACACACAAATAAAATGATTTTATTTTATCGCAGAGTTACTGACTATTTCAATGCAATATACAAGAAGCATAAAATTGCACCTGGGGATCCTCCCCCAAACATACCTTCACTGTCAGGCGATTTCTTCACCTATGCTGATCGAGATGACCACTACTGGAGTGGCTACTATACCTCGCGCCCCTTCCAGAAGGTTCTTGACCGAGAGATGGAACACCAGCTGCGGTAAGCCAAATACTTGCCATCCAACTAGTTATAACTGGTTGTTGATGTTTAGTCCAAGGTCAAATGAATCAAGCAAACCTAGGACCAAAGGCATTATGGCTATGACCATTTCATCTCTTAACCCTTTAGCATTCAGATTGCTCTGTCAAATGTAATGCTTATTTATTTACATTGAGTTGAATCATGCAATCTGAATCATGTAACTTTGAGAGTTCAATGATGCAGTTATTCATTTTTAGAATGACATTGTAGGGTTGGTGTGAGAAGCCAAATCTGACCAATTAGAATGTAAAACAAATAGAATATTTGCGCTGGATATGATTGGCTCAAATACTAATGGATTAAGGAGATATAGAATTTATGTCATTTATTGTGTCCTTCCTTTTTTTAAGATTGTAAAATGTAAGTTGAGGGAGATTTAGCTTTAGCCCTTCAAGAGTCCATATACAGGATTCTCATTGACTTATCATCTGACCAGTTGTAACTAGCTGTTGGTGTTTAGCCACAGTTCAGTCTTTATTGAGCAGACCTTTGACCAAATGCACTCTATAAATGACTTTCTCATCATTTTGATATACCTTTTACTTCTTTAAGAAAGTTGTGTTTGAGTTAAAGGAGATTTGGCTGCTATTTGTATTAGTTCCAACTACCTTTTTTGGCAATTGTAGACATGCATAAGACAGTAGGTTTGATTTGAGGGAGCTTTGACTACTTTTTCTATCAGGTCATTTTATCTTATAAAAGTCTCCCTGAGTTGTTTAAATGTACATATATGTATACATAAGACAAAAGGGTGTGATTTGAGAGATTTTTGGCATACATTGTGTCAGTTTTAGCAACTGTTTAGTGATATACTTCATAGATGTATATGTACATCATTTCAACATTTCTTCCAACATACAATTGCACATCAAGGATCTTGCAAACAAATACAGAAATTGTGTGTGTGTGTGTGTGTAAATATATATGTGTGTATGTATATATATGTATGTGTGTGTATGTATATATATATATATATATATATATAGAATATGGGGTTCACTTGTGATCTAAACAAATAAACAAATAGGTATGCTGGGTAAATTGGGTAAATGATGTAATAGATTATCAGGGTTCCAAGCACGTAACCATTTTACATTGTTGATTTAGCAGATATATATTTGTGAAAGAGGACAACGAATGCTGAGGCACAACAAGCATCTCAAGTCATATACATTATTTTATATTATTCTGAAATTAGTTGAGGTCTTACAGCTGTTTCTGGATATCCCAAGTGATAGGCAAGTATGCCTGAATATGGGGTACTCTGTCATCAGAGACAAGTAGAGAACATATAAAAGATCTAGACACGGAAATATTCAGATAAAAGATCTAGACATGGAAAATTTGCAGATAATAAGCAATGAAATAGAAGAATAGAGAGTAAGGAAATAAAGATCTTTCATATGTTTTTTACTTGTCTCTGATGATGGAATGCCCCATATTCAGGCATACTCACCTATCATTTGGGACATCTCAGAAACAGCTGTAAGACCTCAACTAATTCAAGAATAATATAAAATAATGTATATGACTTGAGATGCTTGATATGCCTCTGCATTTGTTGTCTTCTGATCGATACCTTTGGCAATGTGCTCTGCTTAAGAGGATTCATCAAGCCAATTGCACCTGTACTAGTGGCATATAAAAAATTCAACCTTTGAACATTGGGCTTCACAGAGGCAAAGTGGCTGTTCCTTTTGAGTGTTGGGCCTCATGGAGGCAAAGTGGTCGAGTTCCTTTTGAGTGTTTGGCCTCACGGAGGCACTGACCAAAACCTTTGGCAATTATGTTGTGCTTGAAAAGAAGATCCTTCAAACTGAGCAAAATCGCAGTTGTGCCAGTGGTGAAAGCACCCATTATGCTCTCAGAGTGGTTGATGTTAGGAAAGGCATCCAGCCATAGAAAACCATACCAAATCAGACTGGAGCCTGGCACAGTCTTCCAGTATGCCAGCCCAGTCAAACCATCCAACCCATGTCAGCATGGACAACAGACGTTAAATGATGATGATGATGATGATATATACAGGGTGATTGGGCTAAATTTGGCAGTTTGCATATAAGGAAAAGAAAACAATATTCCATCCAAAGATAAAGATATTCTAAAGAAAATCAAAGTATATTATGGCTAGGAAGTAACATTTTACCCAAATTAGCTACCTGCAGCTTCTGTCACAGCCTCTAGATAACTCTGGAACCTCGCACATGCATTCCTTATTGTGTCCTTGGAAAGATCTTTGAAAACCTCTTTGATCTTGGCCACAAGCTCGGGCCAGGTGTTGCAGACAGAGTGGTAGATGCCTTTCTCAATGACACCTCATACATAATAATCCTTAGGGGCCGGTGAAGCCATACAAATTCTCCAACAGCCACTTCTGACTTTTTCCAGAGTCAAGGCCACACACATGGCCTTTTAGCAGCAGTCCTCTACAGCCAGAGTTTGACTACAGTCTCAGCAGCTTCACATAGCTGTCTAAATTAAGCCTAATCCCCTGTTCACCAGTTGTTGGATGAAATTCCACATGTGGACATGTCATAATGCCTACTATGTCCTTCCTGCTCACTATGGCTTTGTAGATTTTGCTGCAGCTGTCCATGTCATATCTTATAACCTATGAAGTGTTCACAGAGCATTGAACAGGAGTTAGGATGTTGGCATTTTGACACCCAGCATCAATCATCATCAGTCCTCCATGTCAACTAACCTTTTTTCACCTCTTTAATCTTTATGCTCACCAACACTGTCCACCAATACATCAAGCTAACAAAAAAACTCCACTTTTCACACACTTTACCTCAACAAACCAAACCACATCTCTTCACTTCCTCCCATTTCCTTTTTCTCATGCCCTATGCTTATGCTTATCTCTCACTCCCCAATCCTGTCATCTCCCACTCCCTCTATATACCCAGTTTTCAACAGTCACTGCATTCCCCATCCCCACACTCCTTACATTCCTACTCATGCACCTTTGGCAATACCTTACCATTTATATTCTGAACCCCATACCTTGACGGTATGCCATAGCACTTCACCACCATCTATCTCTCTCTTGCTCTATTCTACCAGCCTATCTATATTCTGATTTCACTTCCTTCTCAGTATGCCCTGGCACTTCTCCACCATCTCTCCTCTGCTCTCGCTCTCTCTCTCCCTCTCACTGGTTAACCATGTATCTCCTCTACAGCCACACACCTGTTTCTGTCCTCATTCTTGATCACTTCCCACCTCTGGCCAAGTAACCATGTATCTCTTTAGCAAGTCACCTCTTTCTATCTCTCTTTCACACTCTAACCTTTCATAATCTGGCACAAGATCACCCCCCTCCAATGCTCTCTCCCCTCTCAAAAGATCTTTGTCTTGCGAGTTACTCAGTGCCCATACCAATGCTGATACCATGTAAAAAGCATCCAGTCTATATTGTAAAGTGGTTGGCATTTGGAAGGGCATCCAGCTGTAAAAATCATGCCAGAACTGACCTCGCCTATGCTGGTGCCATGTCCACTCTCTGGGATGGTTGGTGTTAGGAAGGGCATCTAGTCATATAAACCATGCAAAAACAGAGACTGAAGCTTGGTGCAGTCTTCCGTCCAGCCAGTTTCTCTCAAACCATCCAACACATGCCAGCATGGAAAGGATGATGAAGATGATGATGATAATATTCCTTTAAAAAATGAGACATAAAAATAATGAAAGTTAGCCCAAACCCTCTGTATATATATCTTTACCTCTAACGATATATTGAAAAATAATTTGGAGATGATGTTGAAACTATTAGCAGCTTCAACATTTTCATAAGCTAGAATTACCCTGGAAATGGCTTTTTTTGTCTGTATGAAAACACTAAGAACATTCTCTCTTACTCTCTATTCCTAAATTACCACCATTATAAAAAGTAAAAATAAAAAAAAACACTCCATGAATTTCATTCAGACTGTAGGTTGTAATTTCAGGGAGATTGGCTGCTATTTCTAGCATATTTAGCTACCATTTAGAGGTTTCCCCTGTTAGCTCGTACATACATACTTAAGATCAAAGGGTGTGATTTGAGGAAGATTTGACTGCTATTTCTAGCAGTTCAAGTGACTGTAGAGTAAGAGTTCTCAACCATTTTTTACCTGTGGACACATTTGATTACTATTTTATTCTGGTGGACCCCCATAGCCATTCAAAGTTTTGTTTTTCACACATTGACTTGTGTCGGTTGAACTACGTAAAATGTTAGAGAAAGAAACCTAACTGTTTCTGCAATACTTACCAATACATATATCTAAAGCAAAATTCTTTCAGGGGCCTTCAAAATACTGTTGTAGATCCCTAATTTACTATTTTGCTGCATGGCCTCTGGTTTTATATGGACCCTGGTTGAGAACCACTGTCTTTATAGCATTTGTAGGTGGTGTGTGCTGTGACATTGCTTTTTTAGTTGCCTTGATTTAGCTTACATTCATGGGATGCATTTTTATGAAATGTCAGGTGTCAGGCATGTGCTTTATATCTTGTATTGTGTCTGTTATACAGGAGCGCTGAGATCCTTTTCTTTCTGGTCAGTCGGTATCTTAAGATACATGATGGCATCAAATTCCCTCTCATAGAGTTCATGCAGAGTCTGGTTAATGCTCGACGGAACATTGCACTGTTTCAGCACCATGATGGTATTACGGGGACTTCCAAGGACGTCGTAGTTGACGACTATATTGACAGGTTTGTATCATTGTCTGCTTGTTTATTCTGTGCATATATGTATGTGTCTGTATATGTAATATATACTAGGTATATTTAGCCACAGGAGAAGTAGAAAGAAAGAAGTCTGCTGGTGTTCTGCAGCATGAGGACCAGGGACTTGAGGTGTTTGGGATTGCAAGACAGTGTATCAGAGAGAATTGCGATGCTGTAGGAGAGAAGAGTGCATTTGCAGTTAGTTATTCTGCAAAGAAAGAGACTTGGAGATTCCACTATGTGAGGCTGTTAAATGTTGAGAACACATGTGAGAAGAGGAGTCTGTCCAATGTGGATCCAACAGAGGAACCAGCTATCCAAATAGACAGTAGCTTGACTGATAAAGCAATTGAAGATATGAAAGCAAAGAAAGCCCCTAGCCCTTCAGAAATCACTGCTGATATGGCCTAGTTATCTGTAGAGTTAATCAGGTTATCAACAATGGAGTCATACCCAATGGCTGGTGTAGCAGTAACTGCTACAATGGTAAAGGTGACACCTTAGATAGAAACAATTACAGAGGTATCAAATTGGTGGACCAGATGATGAAAGTTACAGGGATGGTCATAGTTCAACTAATTAGGTTCAACTAATAAGAGAGTTAGCTTCGATGAGATGCAGTTTGGTTTTGTACCTGGTAGAAGCACTACTCATGCTATCTTCCTGGTAGGAGAAACATGTAGCCAAGAATAAACCTGTATTTGACTTTTGTTGACATATAGAAAACCTTTGTCAGGGTCCCCTGCTCCCTTATCTACTGGTCAATGCAAAAGCTAGGGATAGATGAGTGTACAATACATGTACAGAATGATGTCAGTAAGGTGAAGGTTGATAATGAGTATAGCAATGAATTTAGTAGGAGTTCACCAAGGATCAGTTCTCATCCCCCTTTTGTTTATCATAATCCACCAAGCAATAACAGAGGGATTTAAGATCCCTTGGGAGCTCCTCTATGCTGATGATCTTGTTTTTATAACTGAATTACTACCCAAACTAGAGAGGAAATTTCAGGTATGGAAGCAAAGTCTGGAATCTAAAGGCCTTAGACAAATCACAAGTCTCTTCAGAGAAATGGCTTTGCTTGGATATGTAAGAAGGGTGTTGGTAAAAACTCCATATGTTGTACTCAGTGCAAGCTTTGGACACATAAGAGCTGTATTGGTGTCACAGGAAGGCTAACAATGAAAGTAGTCTTTGTGTGTGGCAAATGTGCAGGTACAATAAATACTAAGAATGTAAAAGCAGATTGTATTATGCCTGTGTACATACAGCTATGTTACCTGGCAGTGAAACATGGGCTGTGACTGCAGAGGACATGAGAAGGGTTGAAAGGATTGAAGCCAGCATGCTCTGCTGGATGGATAATGTCAGTAAAGGATTTAAGAGAAAAACTAGGTTTCAGGGGCATCAGTTGTAGTGTGAAAGAGGGAAGACTGCACTGATATGATCATGTTATGCATATGGAGGTGGATAGCTGCATAAAGAAGTGATGATTTCTAATCGTGGAAGGAACATATGGAAGGGGCAGACTCAGGAAGATGTGGGGTGAAGTGGTGACGGATCTTCAGATGGCAAGAGACTGAGACCAATATTCTGCAAGAACTTGTTTATCATGTTCTTGCAGAATATTGGAAATGAATGACACTGCTTCTGTGATAGTGACAATCATTTACAGTTATCACACAACACAAAACAAAAGACCCACGCACGTGTGCACACACACATACACACATATATGTACACATACGATGGGCTACTTTCAGCTTCTGTGCATCAAATCTCCTCACAAGATTTTGATCAATCTAAGGCTGTCACATAGCAGGACTGAACCTGCAACCAGTGGTCAGAAAGTAAGCCTCTTTTACGCAACCATGCCTGTGCATCCATATATATATATATATATATTATATATATATATATATATATATATATACACATTACACACACACACACACAGTGCAGATGGTATTTGAGGACAGATTTATGCTTTTTAAAAACACTTATATAATAACAGAAAGAAACTGTATTTTTAGAAAAATAACATAAACATAAATCTAAATTATTATTTTAATAATTTCATTCAATAAAACCACCATAAGCATCAATAACTGCCTCTACATGGGGTCGAAATCATTTACAATCTCAGATTAAATTGTCCTTGTTCATATTGAACGACTCGAACTATGGTGGCTTTCAAAGAATCTTTAGTGCTATGGGGGTGTTCATTGACATTTTTCTCGACAATGCTCCATACAAAGTAATCCAGTGGATTGAGATCTTTAGAGATATAAGGCCTTCCATTGTAAACACTGTTGATCCAAAGCTTAACAACTTTATCCAGAACCTCAATATATACAGCAGTATTCATCCTAAGGCCTTGTAGAAAAAAGTGAGGAGGCATCACATGTCCTTCATTGTTAACAGCATCCAAAAACATGACACTTGCAGGAAGTTTTGTATGCATTACTCTTGGAACCTCAGAAGTGTCTGTACATAGCCACCTGTTATCTGTTAGTTTTCTGGTCCTGGTCAAAGTTTTCTCATCTGAGAAAAACCAAATCATACCATCTTCTGATGGATATTTAAGCTTGTTCAAAAATCTTTTGATTCTGATTAAGCAGTTTTCTTTTGATTTTTCTGACATTAATTGACCTCTCCTCATCATGTAAGATTTGTATCAGATACCTTCACGCACAACATTTCTGATTATTTTTCTGACACAGAAAATTTTTTTTGCAATTGACCTCATTGATTTTCCTGGATTGTTTTCAATGTTTTGCTTAACTTCTTGAATAAATTCAGGTGTCCTGATAGAATCAGAATGTGTGGAATGTTTTTTTATGTTTTGATACAGGTAATACGCTTCCTCTAACTCCTACCAAATCTTGTGGACAAAAGATCTTGCAACTTTCAGAAAACAAGAAATTTCTAAATCACCATGTTTAGCCTCCAAAGCCACCATCAAAGCATGCCATGATTGTTTTTGATTGATATTATTGTAGACAATCCATTTTCCATCACCTGTGATGATTTGTTTCAAAAACAGGTCGATTTCATTGTGTTTTAAATACATATCGCAAATGTTGATTCATTGTGTTGAGTGAATCTCTTTCAATTTATGTGGAACCCAAATGTCAAGCTTCTTAACAAGTCTGAGACATTTTAAATGGTTTTCAATTGTTATGTATGATACATTTAACCTCTCTGCAATCTCTCACACAGTTATATAGCAATTAAATTCAATTATAGCTTTGATACGGTCATCATCAACTTCTGTAGGTTGACCAAAACATTGGTTACTTTTGAGTGAAAAATCTCCAGAATGGAATTTTTTAAACCATTTCTGACATGTGCATTCTGTTAAGCAATCAACACCATAAACTTCACATATCTCTTTGTGAACCTCAGCAGCTTTCTTGCCTTTACCAAAATGAAAAAGCAAAATATGGCAAAAATGTTCATTATCATCATCATTCAACATCCACTCTCCTTGCTGGCATGGTTTAGACAGTTTGACTGGAACTGATGAGCTGGAGAGCTGCACCAAGTTCCAGTCTGATTTGGCTTGGTTTCTACTGTTGGATGCCCTTCCCAACATGAGCCACTCCAGGAGTGTAATGGATACTTTTACGTGCAACCATGACTACAATTCATGGGTGCCGTTTGCATGGCACCAGTAACGAAAACTCACAGGTGCCATTTACATGGCACTGCCAATGAGAACGATTCCTGGATACCAATTTTCAGGACTTAATCAATGACCATGACTATGATACACAGATGCCATGAATGACCATGACCTCAATGCATTGGGTGTTATTTACATGGCACTAGCATGGCCACAACTATGATTTTATTTCGCCTGACGAGTCCTCTTACACACAGCATATTGCCAGAGGTCTCAGTCACTTGTCATCATCTCCATGAAGCCCAACATTTGAAGACCATGCTTCACCACCTCATTCCATGTCTTCCTGGTCTACCTCTTCCACAGGTTCCCTTCACAGTTAGAGATTGGCACTTCTTTACACAGTTGTCCTCATCCAGATGCATCATATGACCATATAAATGCAGTTGTCTCCCTTGCACATCACATCTGATGCCTCTTATGCCCAGCTTTTCTCTCAAGATGCTTACACTCTGTCATACATGCACACTGACTTTGCACATCCAGCAAAGCATACTCTGCTTCATTTCTTTCAAGATTACACATGTCCTTGGTAGTCATAGCCTGTGTTTTACTGCCATGTAGCACAACTGTTCAAACACAGACATCATACAGTCTGCCTTTCACTCTGAGGGAGAGGCCCTTTGGTACCAACAGAGATAGGAACACTCTGAACTTTGCCCATCCTATTGTTATTCTTACAGCTATACTCTCGGAGCATCCACCTCCACTTACCTGCCTGGCATTTGATGGCATCTATTTTCTGTGCATTTGTGGTGTTTATTGTACCCGTACACCTTACACACACAAAAACTATTTTCCAAGTTAACTTCCTCTGATATTGCTGCACCTCTTATGTATCTATAGCTCACACTGGGTACATCTTATTGAGTTTCTACCTATGCCTTTTCTACAGATTGAGCAGGGCTATCTACCTTAGGGGATTTGTGATTTGTCTGCTTTCTGGTGAGAATGTAGTCAATCTGGCTTTATAGGTTATCAAGTGACTTGCTGGCTTTCTGATGTTGCAGATCATTAGGTCATTTGTGTGACAGAATTTCAGCAGCTTTATATACTTCTCATTTTGGGAACCAATTCCATGTCCCTCATGCACCCCATGGAGGATATCTGGGTGCCGCTTATGTGTGTGTATATATATATATATATTGGTAAAAACGGTAAGATAACAAAAGAAAGAAAGAGACCTCAATATTATGTAAATAGAGGAAATTTATCTGTAAAATAATATGTGACAATTATTCAATAGCCAAGATAAAACTCTGAGTTTCGGATGCAGAGGTGGAAATCCACACCACCATCTCTTCGGTTATCTGGAGATGGCCAGATAACCGAAGAGATGGTGGTGTGGATTTCCACCTCGGCATCCGAAACTCAGAGTTTTATCTTGGCTACCGAATAATTGTCACATATTATTTTACAGATATATATATATACACACACACACACACACGCGTGTGCGCAAACATGGCTACATGGTTAAGAATCTTGCTTCCTAAACATGTGGTCTTATCTAGGGTTCAGTCCCACTGTGCAGCACCTTGAGCAAGTATCTCTTATTATAGCTAAACCCTTGTGAATGGATTTGATATATGGAAACTGAAAGTAGCCTGCTGTATATATGTATGTATTTGTGTATGTGACATCATGTGATGGTTGTGAACCAACGTCTATAAAACATATGCCTGGCCATGGGTAAACATCATGCTAGAAAACAAGTGAGTGTTGATAACAGGAAAGGTATCGAGCCATAGAAAATCTGCCCCAACAAATTCTGTCTAACCAATGCAAGCATGGAAAAGTGGACATTAAATGACAATGAAGATGCTAATGATGGGATAAATATATATATATTATCATCGTGTCATTGTCATTTAATGTCCACTTTCCATGCTGGCATGGGTTGGATGGTTTGACTGGAACTGGTAAGCTGGAGAGCTGTACCAGGCTCCAGTTTGGTTTTGACTTGGCTTCTATGCCCTTCCTAACATCCAACCACTCCAAGCAGGATAATGTTTACTCATGGCCAGGCATGAAAAATATCACACATATATACAGCAGGCTTCTATCAGTTTCCATACATCAAATCCACTCACAAGGGTTTGGCTATAGCAGGGGACACTTGCTCAAGGTGCTACTCAGTGAGACTGAACACTAGACAAGACCACATGTTTGGGAAGCAAGCCTCTTAAACATATAGCCATGTTTGTTTGTGTGTGTATATATATATATATACACACACACACACACGCGTGTGCGCAAACATGGCTACATGGTTAAGAATCTTGCTTCCTAAACGTGTGGTCTTATCTAGGGTTCAGTCCCACTGTGCAGCACCTTGAGCAAGTATCTCTTATTATAGCTAAACCCTTGTGAATGGATTTGATATATGGAAACTGAAAGTAGCCTGCTGTATATATGTATGTATTTGTGTATGTGACATCATGTGATGGTTGTGAACCAACGTCTATAAAACATATGCCTGGCCATGGGTAAACATCATGCTAGAAAACAAGTGAGTGTTGATAACAGGAAAGGTATCGAGCCATAGAAAATCTGCCCCAACAAATTCTGTCTAACCAATGCAAGCATGGAAAAGTGGACATTAAATGACAATGAAGATGCTAATGATGGGATAAATATATATATATTATCATCGTGTCATTGTCATTTAATGTCCACTTTCCATGCTGGCATGGGTTGGATGGTTTGACTGGAACTGGTAAGCTGGAGAGCTGTACCAGGCTCCAGTTTGGTTTTGGCTTGGCTTCTATGCCCTTCCTAACATCCAACCATTCCAAGCAGGATAATGTTAACTCATGGCCTGGCATGAAAAATGTCACACATATATACAGCAGGCTTCTATCAGTTTCCATACATCAAATCCACTCACAAGGGTTTGGCTATAGCAGGGGACACTTGCTCAAGGTGCTACTCAGTGAGACTGAACACTAGACAAGACCACATGTTTGGGAAGCAAGCCTCTTAAACATATAGCCATGTTTGTTTGTGTGTGTATATATATATATATATATATATATATATATATTTGGTAGATAAAGCAATTAAGAGTATGAAGACAGTGAAAGCCCTTGCCCATCAGAAACCACTGCAGAGATGCTCAAAATATCTGGCAGTGTCTGCTATAGCCTGGTCGTCCGTATTATTAACCAGGTGATACACAAAGGAGTCATACCCAATGACTGGTGTAGCAGCATAATAGTCAACTACTACAAAGGAAAAGGTGACGCTTTAGATACAAATAATTACAGAGGTATCAAGTTGTTAGATCAGGTAATGAAGGTCACGGAGAGGGTCATAGCCCAACTAATTAGGGAGAGAGTCAGTATAGATGAGATGCAGTTTGGTTTCGTGCCAGGGAAAAGCACCACTGATGCTATATTTCTAGTAAGACAGCTGCAGGAGAAATACCTAGCCAAAGATAAGCCTCTGTACCTGGCTTTCGTTGACATGGAGAAAGCCTTTGACAGGGTCTCCCGATCCCTTATCTGGTGGTCAATGAGGAAACTAGGGATAGATGAATGGTTAGTGAGAGCTATGCGAGCCATGTATAGGGATGCTGTCAGTAAGGTGAGGATTGGCATTGAGTACAATGAAGAATTCCAGGTAGAGGTAGGGGCCCACCAAGGTTCAGTCCTCAGCCCCCTCCTATTTATCATAGTCCTCCAGGCAATAACAGAGGAATTCAAGACAGGCTGCCCATGGGAGCTCCTCTATGCTGATGACCTTGCTCTAATTGCTGTGTCATTATCAGAACTAGAGAAGTTTCAGGTATAGAAGCAAGGATTAGAATCGAAGGGCTTTAGAGTCAACCTAGCTAAAGCAAAAGTCCTAATAAGTAAGAAGGCAGACAAACCACAAATCCCTTCAGGTAGATAGCCCTGCTCGATCTGTAGAAAAGGTGTAGGTAGAAACTCTATAAGATGTACCCAGTGTAAGCTTTGGATACATAATGGGTGCAGCAATATCAAAGGAAGGCTAACTAGGAAGATAATTTTTGTATATGGCAGATGCTCAGGAGCAATAAACACTGAAAATGTGCAGGGAACAACTGCCAGATTCCAGGGAGAAAAACTAGTAGTAGTTGATAGCTTCCATTACCTAGGTGACCAAGTCAGTAACGGGAGTAGGTGCTCTGAAAGTGTAGCTGTTAGAATAAGAACAGCCTGGGCTAAGTTCAGAGAGCTCCTACCTCTGCTGGTGACAAAGGGCTTCTCGCTCAGAGTAAAAGATAGACTGTATGACGCATGTGTACGAACAGCCATGCTACATGGCAGTGAAACATGGGCTGTGACTGCTGAGGATATGCGTAAGCTCGCAAGGAATGAAGCCAGTATGATCCAATGGATGTGTAATGTCAGTGTGCATACTCGACAGAATGTAAGTACCTTGAGAGAAAAGTTGGACCTAAGAAGCATTAGATGTAGTGTGCAAGAGAGACGACTGCGTTGGTATGGTCATGTGGTGTGAAAGGATGAGGACAGCTGTGTGAAAAAGTGTCACACCCTAGCGGTTGAGAGAGACTGTGGAAGAGGCAGACCCAGGAAGACCTCGAACATTAGGCCTCAGTGAGGCAATGACTAGTGACCGAGGCCTTTGGAAATATGCTGTGCTGGAGAAGACCCGGCAAGCCAAGTGAGACCATAACCCGTAGCCTATGCCAGTAGTGTAACCAGCCCACTTAGGCGTACCTTTCTTTCATTGGACACTAAACTCTGCTTGCGAAGACCTGTTGAGACAAGTGAAATCGAAATCAAATTCAATGACGGCACCATCCAAGTGTGATCATTACCAGCATTGCCTTACCGGCATTTGTGCTGGTGGTACGTGAAAAACAACATTTGAGCGAGGGTGTTGCCTGTGCCTTTCGACTGGCTCCTGTGCAGGTGACACGTAAAAAGCACCATTTGAGTGTGGCTGTTGCCAGTACCACCTGACTGGCCTTTGTGTCGGTGGCATGTAAAAGCATCCACTACACTCTCGGAGTGGTTGGCCTTAGGAAGGGCATCCAGCTGTAGAAACTCTGCCAGATCAGATTGGAGCCTGGAGCAGCCATCTGGCTCACCAGTTCCCAGTCAAACTGTCCAACCCATGCCAGCATGGAAAGCGGACATTAAACGATGATGATGATGATGATGATGATATATATATATATATATATATATATATATATATATATATATATATATATATAAATAAAGGGGGACATTAATGGCAGAGTATTAGTACAGAAGCGAAAAATTATGTGACATGGAATTCAACTATAAGTGGCCTATACTCTGCATTGGAGTGTTAAAGGCAGGAAAAAATATACATCTCTTATGATAAAAGGCAGATTTTCTCTGCCTCCCAAATAGTTTGTTTTTTATACAATTGTACAATATAGAATTTCTTCAATTGGAATTTACCTATGATTTTTCGAAGTAGATGTAAAGTTTTTTCAATTTCACCCCCAATGAAGCAAAAATTCGAGAAAACTCAATATTTTACGATTTCCCTCTCTCATTTCAAGTGCTTCACTCCTTCCATTACCACCACACTTTCTCCTACTTTCTCTTTGCAAGTGTGCAACAATTAAAGTGAAAGTATTATATAACAGGGGTGAGCCATTAATACTGGTCATCCTTTTTGCTAGAGGAAGATCCGCTATGGTCTTATATGCTATATCACTGGTTTTCAATCATATTAATCAAATTAATATTCAATTTTTCACCCTTATTATGTGTGTGTGTGTATTAGCAATTCGTATAAAATTGCATCTATGACTTGAACTTGAATAAGTGGTTTCACATAAATGGGGATAAATTAAAAAGGTTTGTTGTTATTATTATTACTGTTTGACTATTGTAATCACGTTTGTTGGTTCCTCGTCAGGGAAACGTTGTTGTGTTGCAGTTGTTAAAGAATTGTAAACCGTAACCCTCCCCCTTTCGGTATTGTTTAAAAATTGAATTGTGTGCCTGTTTGGGGATATTGACAATATTTTCACCGTCTTTACGGAAGCATTTTTGTTAAAATGCCTTCGATAGAAGAAAGTTAAAAAATGAATTTCGCTGCAGCCGTACACTTCAATACAAGAGGGAGGACAAGATCCAATTGATCGAAATTGCGAGAGACAGGCCTACAATTCCAGTCTGTTATATATTTTGAGTATTGTTATCACTAGCGATATCAAGATATAACTTTGTATTTTCTATTTTATGTGTAGATGTATATATATATATGTACATGTAATATGTACACATATATATATACACATATATACATGCATAATATATCTACCCATACACACATACGCACACACACACACACACATACATAGGGGTAGGTGTGGCTGTGTGGTAACAAACTACGTTCCAAACACATGGTCCTGGGTTCAGTCCCACTGTGTGGTGACTTGGCATGTGTAGGCACAAACACTCTGTCTTCATATTTGCTGCGTGAGACATGTTTTAATGTTGACGAGCTTGCCGAGTACATAGCCGACAATGAGCCAAAGCTCTTTCCAGAACAGAAGTTCGCTTACAATTCCGTTGTTAATTCAGTCCGGGCCAAAGTTGGGGGGATTTTTTTCCTGGACGCTCCTGGGGGCACTGGGAAAACTTTTGTCAACAAATTAATATTGGCTGAGATTAGGCGAACACAAGTCATCTGGAATTGCGGATACTTTGTTGCCAGGCGGCAAGACAGCTCACTCCACTTTCAAGCTTCCGCTTGACTTAGCGAAGACTGAGACACCAACTTGCAACATCAGTAACAGCTCCGATCAGGCAGAAGTCTTCAGACGATGCAAGCTTATCGTTTGGGATGAATGCACGATGGCCCACAGACGTGCTCTTGAGGCACTAGATAGATCTCTCAGGGACATCAAACACTCTTCAGCTCCCATGGAAGGCATAACACTTCTTCTTTCAGGGGACTTCCGACAAACACTTCCCGTTATTCCCAAAGGGACTACAGCTGATGCAGTATGTGCGTGTCTTAAGTCATCCACATTGTGGCTACTGGTGAAGACTCTCAAACTTCACACCAATATTCATGCTCATATGCGACGTGATATCACATCAAGCAGCATTTTCTCACACCTTCCTTGCACTTGGCGAAGGCAAAATACCAGGGGATGAAATGGTAATATTGCCATCGATTCCATTTGTACCATTCTTAAAACGCCGTCTGATCTCAGAGATGCAGATCTACAAGCTAATTATCAGAATATGGATTGGATTGGCCAAAGGGCTATTCTGGCCCCGAGGAATAAAACTGTTCACCATATTAATGATGAAATGCTAAAACTCATTCCTGGGGATGTCTATGTATATAAGTCTATCGATACAACTCCTGACCCAGAGGACGTCATCAACTATCCAATAGAGGTACTCAATTCCTTTGAGCCCCTCGGACTACCACTACACATTCTCAAACTTAAAGTTGGTGCCCCTATAATGCTCATTAGAAATTTGGTTCCCC